>NC_084900.1:4590394-4627196 GCF_949316345.1 Pungitius pungitius | reverse complement strand
CCCGCTGATTGCGTCCCGCCGACGTGTGTTTTTGGCCTCTTTTCTTTTGCCCCCCCCCGGAGGATTTTTGACAAGCCCCCCTTTTTTTGGGGCGTTCCTCATCCCTCACAGGAAGCTTAGCGCTTCACAAACGAGCCGCAGCAGCAGCAGCAGCTTGGTGAGAGGTGATTGCGGCCTTTTGACGGGCCTGAAAAGCAGCGGGATCGACTTTCTGCTCCTCGTTCACGCGACCTCGAGGTGAAGAAAACAAACAAATACAAAAGAATCCACACCTTCGATTTGCGTCCAGGTGCCTCGAAAATGACAAGGGCACGGGGGGAGGGAAAGAGACTTTTCCCTGATCTGTTCTGCCGCTGATGTCGTTTCAACGTCAAACCCTTGCAAGATAGGGAAAAGAGGGCCGATAGTTCGGAAGCTAGACGGACATGTTGGAAGTATTTATGACACACACACACACACACACACACCACGAATGCAAATGTTTGTCTTCATCTCTCGGCCCTTTGTGAAAACGCACGGGGCTAACGCCGACCATTATGTGCGTCTTTTCAACTCGACAGTTGCCAGGGGAACCGGTCCGATGGACTAAAATGACAAGCCTGGGTGAAGAGTCCACTGGCAGGAAGTCACCGCCTCAGACAAAACTCTGTTCTCTTTAAATTTTCAGAGAGAACTAGGTTGTTTGGGAAAAAAAACACTAATGCATATATAACCCTGAGTAATTGTGTCTGTGAGCGCGGTGCCGAGGCAACAAAAAAAAGAAAAAAAGAAACCCGCTGAAAGGAAATAAGGACGGACGCAATAATGAAATTCCTGAGCTGGAGGGACTCAGGGGGATATTGTCCCTCCAGGTGGATTGTGTGCAAGCATGCATACAGCTGTATAAAAAGGGTTTTTTTTTTTGTGTGCGCGTGTGTGTCAAAGCTTTCTGTGTGCGTCCCTTTGTTTGGAAAGATATGTTCTGGGGATCTTATGAAACCCATCTCGGGGGGGGGGGGTGTCAGGGGTCGCAGCGTGTCCCACCTCCAACACGGGGCCTCTGCCAGAGGGCCAGGGGCCCGGGGCGAGCAACCTTCTGTGGCGCTGTGTTAGCTTTTCATCTTAAACTCCCCCGCTCCTCCCTCCTCCCAAACCCCTTCCTCCACATGAGACACATTAGTCCTCCAAGAGAGGAATGGCAAGAGTGAGGGAGAGGAGAGAGAGAGATCGTGAGGATGGCCCCCTTCTTACATTGTTGCATGCTTTCATCTATTTTTAAAAGGCGAGGGAGCGAAGGGGGCATAAGCGGAGGAGATGATGGAGGGGGAGTAAAAATAAGTTCTGGTGGGCCGGGCAGTCTTGTTGCTCCACTGAGAGTGTGATGCACCTCTGCTTCCCAGCATGCATGTATAATGGAGCCGGGTGTGTATGCACATGCATGCTGGGAAGCACACACTCGCTACTCAGTATTGATCCACGCCACGATTTAACCCTTCGTAGGATTCATAAGAGGCTGAAAATCCAATTGTCCCTACATGTGCTAAATGAAGCACCTGCAACTTATTAATTTAACAGTTAAAAACGATTCATAGCTCAGTGTGTCTGTAATGAATTGTATGATGAATAACTGAACATGCTTCACCCCACGTGCTTCACAATACACAGGCCTAAAGAGTGCAAGTGTTACAGTAACAAATGCTATTACCCCCCCCCCCCCCCCCCATTGCTACACAAGCCAATGAATAGCGTGGACAGTGAGGACGACCCTGTTGTGTCACACAGCTGCCGTGCGGGGCACCGCCCAAGGGCCCCTAGAAAAACCCACCGAGACCGTCCCCTCGCATCCCGAAGGCGCCGTTTTGCTTTCCCGGGTTGATGCCTGCGGCGAAAAAAAGCGAGCATTTTTTGGGTCCGCGTTTTGACAGTCGCGCGGCGTTTAGCCGTGTCTTCGAGTCATCATCAAAACCGCTCCCGATGAAAGACAAACACGATGTCAAACTCCCCAACAAAAAAAAAAAAACGATACAACCTAATTGGTATCAATTAGCGGAGGCAGCCGACGCTGCTGGCAGAGAGAGGAGTTCCCCGACAAAAATCCCTTCCCAGAAGGAACGCCAGTTCGCAGCCACCCTCGCCGGAGATGTGGCGCAGCAAGCTGTTCTGCAAATAGGCCCACGTGGGTGTAGCCGGGGCGGGTTGGAACGAAAGTAGACAAATACATAAAGTTTGTCGGCGTTTTTGCATTGTTTTTCACATGTCCGGACGTGTGTTTGGGGGGGGGGCGGGGGGGGGGGGGGGGGGGGGGGGGCAAAGGTGCGGGCGTCAGAAGAGGATGGCGCGAGGTATCGGATTGGGACAAGGGTTAAGTCCTGTTTGTGTATTTTGGCTTGGAAGCAGGTTGCATCTGGTTCTCGTTGGATTTCTGCAAACAAAAAACACGTTGGCCTTTTAGTGTTTGTTCCTCGTAAAAGTTCCCCGACCAAACAAAGGCGCCGCGTTTCCTAATCCGCGCGGATTCTTTTTTCTACTCTCTTCAGATAGGTGGAAGGAACGTGTTCCAGCAGAGTTAATACGCACGAGTACGTGTATTCGCCTCAACTGTGCGATACGAGCTGGGGGGGCGGGGGGGGGTAGTGAGTGTCGGCCTTGGCACAAAAAAAAAGTACAGTTTGTTTGGCAAAACCCATGAATGAATGCATGAGCGGCACCTGCAGAATGTGTGAACACCTGAATGTGTTTGTTTGTCCCTCCTTAACAAATTAACAAATTCCCTTAAGTGCAAAAAAAAAAATGTCTTTTCTCAGCGTCGGTGCTGGTGTGAAGTCGGTACGCTGTTGCATATGCGCGTCCATATGCACACTTCTCACGCAGTGATTCAATGATCGGAAATTCCCATTAACCCCCCCCCCCAAAAAAAACGAATGAATAAGCGTCAGCGGGCTCTCTCGCACCCTCCGTGTCCCGGGTGTTCTTTCCGGGCGCCACCTGTTCACCTCGCGCGAGCCTGGTCATTGCTCTGAATCCTAAACCGGTTGTCTGGACAGAAGGGGAGGAAAGTTAAGAGAGAAAGAAGAGAGGGGTTCGGGAGAGGGGGGGCGGGAGGTAGAGAGGAGGGACGGGAAACAAGCAGAAGACAGAGTGCCTGGAAAGGGGGGGGGGGGAAAAAGGGGCGGGAGGCGTCGTCTGAGTGCCTCGGAGGTGTTTAATTGTCTTGATCAAAAGACCCGCCCCCACCAAACGCTACACCTGACACGCGTAGCCCCACCCCCCCCCCCCCCCCCCGCCAACGAGAGTGGATGTGTGTGGGGACGGGGAAGGGAGGATAGAAGAAGAAGAAGAAAAAAAAATAGAAAGGTGCATTCAAAATGAACAGCTGTCGGAGAAAAGTGATTTTTATTCCCGAACACAACAAATGCCCCGTGCCATTTGGAGAGCCGCCAAATTGCCAGTCGCCGCCTCGCTGCACCCCGTGTGACCGTAGGCCCTCATTGAAAATGCGGTCGTGTCCCTGCAGTCTTCACGTCTTGCTCTTTGGCTTCCCCCCCCCCCCACCCCATCCCTCCCCCACTAGCATCTCCACCCGTGGGAAGCGTTGACTCATCCACCGTGCGTCTGGCTCGTAAAAACAAAAAAAAAACAACAAAAAAAACTCCCCATAAAAGACAAAAACGGCTTTGACGGGAAAATGGTGGCGCGTCTTCCCTGGGAGGCTGACGCATGGGCCTCGGCCCGCGCGGCGCTGCTGTTGCGTGACAATGCCGACAAGCGTTCCGCCCGTGTCTGTGTGTGTGAGAGAGAGAGAGAGAGAGAGAGAGAGAGAGAGCAAACTGCCTTTGGTGGCCATGGATGCTCCACTCGCAGCATCCCGCGGTTGAAAAAAGGTGTACTATACTATACATGTGGAGAGCGGATATTTCCTCGCGGGGGCGGTGTGTGGCGGCGTGCTACTGGGTGGGCTTCGCGGTCCATATGCGCCCACGTGGAGAGACGGAGGAGGAGGAGGAGGAAGAAGACAGGACCACGGATGGGGGACACCCCGGGGTGTGATTTGAATACCTGCCTGCTCTGGCTGAGCTGTGATCAATCATCTCTCTGTCAACCCCCCCCCCCCCCTCCCCTTCCCCACCCTCCTCAACCACGTTTGTGTTTTTCTTCAAATCATTTCCTCTCTATCTGCTGGTCTCTCTCCAACTTTCCACCGGTTCGATCCGTCTCTGGGCTCCTGAGCAACGTGCTACTTGTTTACCCTGCGTTGCCGCGCTTTCCCCTCACTTGCTTTTCTCTCTCTCTCTCTCTGGCGGCATCTCGCCAGGTCCTCTTGTTCTTTCTATCTCCCGTGCTGCTGTCGGCTTGCCCGAGGATAGCGCGCGCAAGAAAAAATAAATAAAAATAAATAAAAGGGGCGTGGGGGTAAGGGAACAGATGGAAGTGAATGAGAGGCACACGCCGGAGGACTGCAAGGCAAACAGTCGGCACAAACCCCGCCGCCAAGTGCACCTGACTGCCGCATTATTATTTCTCTCATTTCCGCCCCGATTTTAATTTCCTAATTAATGTTTGATTGTTGTTGTTGTTTTGTTTTTTAAACTCGTGCACACATGGAATCATGACCTTGGGGAGGGCGTTTCGGGGGGGGGGAAACATTGGTGTGTTGAAAGCGTGGACGCCTTCCGCTGAGGGGATTCATCACTACTACCGCTTTGCACAGGGTGCTGATGGGCACGCAGCACACACACACACACACACACACACACACACACACACAGACATTCAGTCTTGCATCCCTCCATCAAGTTTTGGGAAATCAGACCAAAGTCCAGTGCTGCTGCCGCTCGGCTCTTGAAATATGAATGGTTTTAATTAAACAAATTCGCTTTGCCATCTGGCCCTACAATTGGGCTTGCCTAATGAACATACACACAAACAGACACCCCCACACACACACACACACACATACACACATGCACATTATTAACCGAGCTAAGCAGCATTCCAGCAGGCGAAGCTTTGGAAATAACAACAACAATGAAGTGATCCAGAGAGGTGCTTCAGCACTGGAAAACGATGCTGCACTGAATGAGGTGTCTGTGTTTGTGTGTGTGTGTGTGTGGCTGAATTGTAGTTGCCGTCTGTGTGTGTTCATCTCTTTGTGCAAAAGACCACTCGGTCTGCCTGTGTGAGCACAGGCTAGCTCGCTGACGTCCGTCCTGTACTCCGTCGGGCCGGCCAGCCGACACCAAATGATGATGTTTGTAATCCGACGGTGGTAGTAGCCCAAGATTTCTCTGCTGGGAGAGGCAGGAGAGAGATAGAGCTGTGTGTGTGTGTGCTGGCTGTCTGGCAGCCAAAGCACAGAGACGTGGGAGGCATGCTAACGTTAGCCGCCGGTAGGACGTGCTATTACTCTCTCGGAGGCAACGATAAATTTGCCCCCGTTCATCCGTCTTAGCAGCCGGCGTAGATGAGAACAGGCAGAGATGCACTCGGCGATGGATTGGTAAATAAAAAGTTGGGTAAACTGTATAACCCCTCGGTGAGCGTCACGAGACACCAGTAGCCCCCGCGGTATTAATGAAGTTCTTTTGAGGAAAGCTTTCCCCCCTAGGATACTGCAGTGGATCAAATAGTATTCCTAGTATTGCATAAATTCCTTTGCAGCGTGACCTAACGCAACAAGCAGAGCCAACCGTAAAGCCGCGCTGATGTTCTGAACAATTATTACATCTTCAGCGCCCGGCAGCTGTGCAAATTCGCAGGGAGGTTTTCGTAAGAAAACCCTTTGCACGCCTCAGACACCTGACTCATGATGAAAGGGCACCGTGGACGGATGCTATTTTGAGCCGAGGTCGAACTAACACGGTGTTAAAAAAAAAAAAATTGAAAAATCCACCGCCCCGCCACTGGCGATGTGGAGATCAATAATGGAGCGCGAGTCTTTGACCCCGGCGATAACGGCGTACATCTGGAGGGGCTCTTTCACATGCGTAACGGCCTAATCGGGTGTTTGACTCCAAACACTCAGCGTTTATGAATATCTGATGAGCACCAGCTAATGAATAAGTGAGCGGCCCAGCTGTGCAACAAAAAAATCAAGACTTCGTGAAATGCACCAAGCGCCACAGCTGGGAGACACGTGCAGCGATATGATTTACGGTAAAATAAATACTGTTTTACTGTCTCTCAACCTGCGGAAACAACGTCTGTCGAGAAGACTTGCATGATCGATTTTTGTAGCGGCGTCCGGGTCGAAAATGTTTCCTACGTTGACCCCGGCAACCCCCCCCCCCCCCCCCCCCTGCTCGGAGTCCACATGGGAAGACGTCAACCAATATGAAACAATCCAGTTCAAAACCTGACCTTGACGGAGGAGACGAGGAAAGGCAAACACGGTCCCTCGACACGCCTATGCGTGTTGGAAAAGGCTGAAGAGCGTGAGGTCGAGGTCAGGAAAAGACTGTGTGCGTGCGAGTGTGTGTGTGTGTTGGCTTCGTGTTAGTAAGGTGCAGTTGTCGCCGTTGGCGTGCGTGCACTCGCGTGTGTGTGTGTGTGTGTGTGTGTGTGTGTGTGTGTGGTTCTGATGACGAGCAGCTGCAGTGAAGGGCGATTGCTCCGGCGCGTTCTGCGATCAACAGCAAAGCGCGAGATACACACGGAAATCCAGAGAAAGTGGTCGAGACCAAGTAACAAAGCAAAGGGCCGTCACGCAGGGTGAGTCGGTAACTCTGATACCTTCCCCTCTTTGCTTAATCTGGCCCACCGCGGGAGAAAAATGAAAAATAAAAACCGTCTCGCCAAGACCTTCCGCCGCATTACGCACATAAACGCTTACGATTACCTGTCGCTAATGACGCTCACACCAACGCTGGGGGGGGGGGGGCCACGGCAAAGCCATCTGCTAACACTTGTTTTCCCTCCTAAAAGGGCTAAGGTCTCTCATAAAGTAGCGCTGTTGTTGTCTTGTGTGTGTGTGTGTGTGTGTGTGCTTGTCTTCTGGCTACACTTCAAGGGGGGGAGCGCTAATGACAGTAGTTAGCGTCCCTCAAGAGGGTGAAGCACTTTGCCAATGTTTGCCCTGACCTTAGATGATTGCATTCACTTTACACTTAGGTATTTAGCCACAGTGACCTAACTGAATTGAGCAAGCGGGGTCTCAGGGTGTTCCTCGAGGACACTCGAACAGGAAGCACGAAGCTGCCTCTTCTCCCGGATTGAAAGACGGGATCAAGACCAATTAAGAGCCCCCCCCCCGAAAACCACGAGGCTGAACGGCTGGCGTCCCAGGGCCGGGCTACTAATGTAAGCCGTAGGAGAGATGCAAGGGGTCACATTGATGTACATTGTACTACTGCATTTCCACAGCCACACACTCTCCTACACAAAAACACATTGAAGCCGATCCGACTGAAGATAGTTTCACTTGGGTGGAGACTGATTCATTCAATTGACCTTGATTCTGTTCCCCAAACACATCTCCTCTAAAACTCCAGTCTACCTTGCAATAGAACAATAATAATATTAAGAATTAATGAAATATGTGCATTGAGTTGAAACCAATATTGATGGGGATGAAATATGTTTGGTCGATGAGGTAATTGTACAAAATATCACATTGGCTTATATCTTGCGATACATGGTCTAATTTGGGGTTATTCAATGATCACTTTCCTCCAAAATTGAAGCTTTTCTTATCTCAAGGTGGATTTGATTGACAGGCTGACCGCACTTCTCATCTAACTTGGATTTGTGCTGTCGGCTGTACCAGTCCTATTACTTTTAAAAGGAGACCAAATTGAAATGAGTCTTTTTATTGGGTCTAATTTGGCCAGTAAATGGACGCCTATTGTCTGAAAAGGGAGATTTTAAGTATCCTCAAGGTAGCCCTATCAGCTCATATTAAAGTGGTTTAAATCCTTTTTAATCTGCACTGAGGCGAAAATTTCAGAAGGCTCCCCATGGGCACCTTTGCAACTGCCCGTTTGATCAGCATCTGCGCCTTACTTCCTATCTGCTATCTTAGGGGTCATTGCAAACCGCTAACTAGACATTTAACCCTATCCAAAGGTTTATCCGGGCTCTACCTGATGGATACAGTGGAACGCCACATTGACCGCGCCGATCTGAGATAAGTTAAGACATCATCTCTAAAATAAATCCATCAAAAAAAAAAAAAAAAAAAAACAGAAAAGGGTGCACGCCATTTGAATATCCTTATCCTAAGCTGCAGTGGGGAAGCCTCTGCACTTAGGCTTAGCGCTCTCAAGACAGCTCCTCCTTGTTAAGCATCGCCCCAGACTCCTACACTATGAATGGGACCATTACCCCCAGCTCTCATTGCACACCCAGATACACACATGTGTTGGTCTTGGTAGAGAACTAGTTCAGGGTGGCTGTGAGGACGTTATGCAGCACACTGTAGTCAGGGACTGCCTTTACAATGGGTTCTCTTTTTTTGGCCACTACTCCCACTCTCTCTCTAGACTGCAGTCTTTTCACATTACAACCTCCTGAACATGTGCTCCAGACCCCCCCCCCCCCTCCCCAAAAAAAGAAAGTCCTACATAAGGGAGCAGCACTCATTGAAAATCTGAACGGCTTCAAAACAATTCAAGTGGGGCATTAACCCCCCACTGCTACTCCTCCTTTACTACGTCTCTAAGCGATCTCGAACCAAATCTATCCCCAGTCGGGTTGAAATCAAGATGACGGACCGCATTCGGCGAGAATTGCGGAGAAAAGAGCCGCAGACTGAAAGTAGAGAGTAAAGACGGCCTGGAAGGTGTTGATCTAACAGAGTATGTCTGCTACATGTATTCCCTCGTGTGGCGCCTTTGATTGAATAAGCCTGCTGTCTTCTGAAACAGAACCACAGGTTTTATCATAAATCCCGAAACCCTCCGTCTTCACATGATGTAAATTCGTTGGAAGGTCTTTTGCTTTTTCGATGAAAGGTTGCGGCGGCTTCTATGTCACGATCTGGCCCCCCCGATCCTCTACAGAACTATCCAGAAATCACTCGAAACTGAAAAAATTGTTCTACTTGGTAATGAATTTGTAAAAAAAGGCCAAAATCTCAGGTGTTTTTATGTGTGTCTGAGACTGTCTACCTTTGGGCGTGCTACTGTGCGTGGATGCTCTACCCAGTATGTGTATGTTTCCCTGTATCTTAACGCTTAATCTTAATCTCCTTTAGTGTTTGCCCCTACCATTTTCCATGTGCTCTGCCTCACCGACACTGCCATCCGGCGTTGTCCTCTCGTAGCTGTCCTCGGGCAGGGGGAGGGCGCCCAGCCGGGGGCCCGACGAACTCTTGCTGCTGGGCGTCTCCGACTCGTCCAGGCCGCTGTCGTAGCAGCTCTGCAGCGATCCCTGCTGGTGAGGGTCCTGGGGCTGGCTCACCACCGAGAAGGTCACTCGGCGAAACGGCTACAAGAGAGAACCAAACGGCCGGGGGTCACTATAAAAGGGACTGCTTTGCTTTGATTGTTTTGAGGACGGATAGGGAGTTGGATCCAATGTGTTTCGTAAAAAGGAATTTTGAGTCAGGGTTTTAGAGGAGTAAGTAGGGGGGGGGGGAGAAAAAAGGGTAAGGGTAATGCTTTAATTGGAGATGCCTGGAGGAGTCGTGGAAGGGTTCTGGCTAGATTTTGAAAACAGGGTGAATCTCCAAGCTTGCTTTCATGTCCTTTGCCTGACCCCTAAATAGAAGACCAACTACTGAATCTGCTGGGATCACAAAAGCAGACAAAGGCTTTTTTTCTTCTCGCAAACAAACCAGTTCATGCCTTTCTCACAGCCTTTAAACTATCAATGGCAAGACATTGTAACAGAAGGGGCTTTGCAAAGGAAGCCTTTCAAAAGCTCGGGGAACCAAAACAACACGGCAACTCGCTGAACCCGCAACTTAAATACGGCGAAGGAAGCAGGAACGCAGCCCTCCTCATTCATTCGTTTATTTTGGCCACTAAAAAGACGACAAGGCGGACGAGCGTCCAGCTCGGGGGGGGGGGGGGGTTCCTACTGGTGCTGGACGAGCTGTGGGTTCCTGCTGACGATGAGCGTAGCTCGCTCATTATCGAACAGTGGCCTGAGTTAAGCGGCGGCCTGAGCAAGTCGTTAAAGCGAAAGCTTTCTCTCTTGCTCACCGTCTCAGTCTGTTTATTTCCCTCCCATGGATGTAACGGCGGATAGAGGGGGGATGAAAGAGGGAGAACGAGCGTGAGACTGGGAATGAACAAGCCGGCTCGGTCGTTTACCGGAATAAATGGCGTAACAAATGGCCGACGCCATTCATTAATTAGTCACAAACAGAGTCCGGGCTGATTCTTCTCCTCCAGCCCTTTGCCGAACTTCATCACTTGTCTCGGCGGTTTTTCCCTTTCCTGCCAACATCCTCCTCGTCTCTTTGGTCCATCACGAGAATATAAAACAGGGAGGAGGGCCCATTACTCAAGCGTTTTCTCTTCCTCCCTCCGTTGCCTTCCACTTTTTCCTCCCCCCCCCCCCAGATTGTTTCAGCTGATGAAATGAAATCTGCTATCAGCGGTTCGGCAGTGGCGTCTTTATTTTGTACATCTATTTCCCCGCTTTTTGATCATTTTTTTATCTCAGCGGCGGATGCCAAAAACATCACATCGAGCTCTCGTCGAGCCGGCGGATATTTGACATGCATGAACGTATGTCTATCTTTGGAAAATGAGTGACAAATGAAGTGACAGCTTTCACGTGCACGCGGATATAAGGGACAATCTCTGCGAGTGCATACGGGTGACTGTCGGAAGGCGAGCCTCTTTGTTATTTCCAGAGACACTTACTGTTAGCACCTCCGAATTTCTGCCAGGCACAAACCCGTGAAAGATTGTCCGTTCGATAATGAAATTTGCCACAAGCCAGCGGGTGAAACGAAAAGGGCCTCCTTTGGCTCAGTGTGCCTCTGTGAATACTTGCATTTCATACGTACATTTACATTTTTTTTACATGAATATACAGTATATCCACCCATTCTTGTCTCCGGCTGGCTGGCTAGCCCAGCAATCTTGGCAATAAATCATGTTTCCATGTAATTACAATCAACACTCAACAAATAAATTGACATAAATATTCATGGAAATTTTCCCTTGGATAGTCAAACATTTGTTGTATAATTAAAATCGGGGCCCAGAAGGGGAACTGCTCTCTATAAGTGTAATAACACTTGAAAATATGCTAAGATATTAAAGCATGTTTTATAATTATTTTTTTGCTTTTTGTTTGTTTGTTTTCACCCAAACAAACAAACAACACATTCCTTCCCAAACGCTTGTTTGGTGTGAGGTGCGTGTTAACAGATATAACAGCTTGTGTGTGGTCGGAAGGAGAAAAAAAAAAAAAAAAGTACTTTGTCTGGATCAGATTTAGTCAAGTGCCATACTCCTTTAGGAAACATGGTTTTCTAATGATTCAAATTAAACGACGGCTGCCTAATGAATTGCTGGCAGGACCGTCGCAAAGAAAAGAAACACCCGAGCAGGCGCGCCCTGAGAGAAAATTGAGTTTGGAATAGAGAAAAGAAGCAAGGGGGGGGGGGGGAGTTAAATGAACAAATAGATTTTTTTTTTCACCTGAATTTCCCTTATTTTCACTGGAGGGAGAGTAAGATGGAAGAGAGAGAGAGAGAGGGGGGGGGGAAAGCTAATTTGTTTGCAGACCAAAAATGTAGTTCATGCAGAGATCGCCGGAGGCTTTGGATTAGAATCTTCAGCAAGCACCGTCTGCACAGCGACCTTCGCTCCCTTCGTTCTGCGTCTTTTAAATAAATGAATAAAATAAAAAGTCATTCTTTCTACGTCAGTTCTTCCCCTATATTTGTGCGTGCGTGTCTAGGAGCCGGGGGAAGAAAAACACATTGTCCAACGCGCCGTGTGAAATATGGCTTTTCTGGTTGTCAAATCCAATGCAATTTTTACCCCCCCCCCTCCCCTCTCTCTCTTTCACGTATTCAAAGGTAACCATATTCAGAGACGTCATGCGGTGAAATTATGAGGAAAATGATGATGACGAGAAACTTGAATGCATCAGCAATGGCGAGGAAGACTGCTGCCAATTAATCCAGCAGTGCATTAACACCTGCAGTACATTAACACCTACAAACACACTGAAGCGTCAAGACCATTTCATTTAAGTAAATTCTGTCGACCGTTTGTTGGGTCTCTTTTAAAGATGGTATCTCATCACTGTGTGAAGCGATGACGTGTGTGAGATGTCTCTTTGTGTATTCAGGTTTAAGCCCCACGATGTGTCCTGCCACACAGATTCAATTACAAGTTAGCACTAGTCTGCTTCATTTATTTTTTTTTACAGATGACCGAACCTCTTTCTGGCCTCTTTGTGGTGCGCCTGTGATTGAAGGCCAGCTGTGACAGCCACGGGTGATTGAGCAAATCCGTCATCCCAAAAAAATGAACAATGCAAACACGCCACAGGTCCAGTGGGAGCTCTCGCCGCGGCGGCCTGGCTCAGGCCTGTTTCCTGGACGCTAAAGGGAAAACACATGGGCGGACCTGACGCTAGCAAAGCCGCGGCCAATACAAATAGGACTTTGCCACTCGTGTCAATAACGCGTGACCTCTTGGATTTGATTTTCATTTCCTCTCCCCACCGCCCCTCGTACCTAAAAGTTGAGCTGCGTCAGCAGCAGTCTGTCTTCTTTCGTCTCCGGGCAAACCTGGACTGGTTAACGTGCTGTTTAGTCGAGCCTTTTTTTCCCGACCTTTGCGCAAAACTTCCAAGAGTCGTTGCCGTGGGTTGAATGTCACATATTTTGAGTTAAGAGTTCTCATTATCATACTTCCAATCAAATGATCCGTTATCCCACGTTCATGCCGTCACGATAAAGTATATGCACTGAGAACCACACAATGGGCACTGTGTTCATGCTCTACTGCCAGTCCTCCTCCCCAGAGGAAGCCAATCAAACCCAATCTCCATGGATGTCTGGCTTTTATAATTTAGCCCACCTTCACCGGAGCCTCTGGGTGGAGCGAAGGATAATAGAACGATGTAGGTAGGTCCGCTTGGAAAACACGGGGTGTGTAATTTCAGCTGTAAATACCTTTGGCGGGTGGCAGTGACCCACTACCGTGAACCACAGGAAGTAATTGTGGCTTGGCTGGACTTGGGGCAAGGGGAGCAAACATAAACTGCAGGGCTAGTGTCTTATTGCAGTCGACCAAGAGAGATGGAGTGATACAGAGAGTGGAGAGTAGCGAGATGGCAAGACTGATAAAGTGGCCAGTAAAGAGGGGAGGGAGGGAAGCGGGGGAGGGGGTTGGCTCGGATATAGCGAGATAAGGGAGTGACACATGAGCGCGGCCGTGATTGCCAAAAGTGCCCGTGTGTAATTAAGAAGCCGTGTTTCATTTTTAATGGGCAACCAGACATCGACCCGCAATACGCCACCTGAGATCCGCAGGAAGTGCCAAATAGCCACAGCACACCAGACAACATACTTGCTGGAATGTCAAATTGCCTCAAACCCAATAGCGGCGGATGGCTTTTGCGATTCCAGTACCTGGGAATTTAACAGATCTCGAGATACACCGAGGCTGAAGTTATTCGACCAATGCCCCTTATGATGAATGTCAGATTGGGAAATGACTTGGAATCTGATGAGGGTGGATTCGGGCTCTAAGTTAAACAGGCAGTGAGGAAAAAAGACAAGGAGGCCGAATGCGGATGGTCTCTCAGGTGGGTTTTGCGACAAAGGGGAATTTCCAAAAAGGGTTTCTGTCAGGGCCGAGTAAGTTTGGGGAATTCATGCCTGAGTCGTTGGCTGAGGCTTTGTTAGTGCAGCCGCCTGCACGGTCTCAGGTATCATGTTCCAGCCTGGCTGAACCCTGTCAGGCTCCAGTGCTCCTCTTCACTTCCTCACTTCCCCTCCATTTTCTTCAAGCTTCGCTCCTCCTGCACGCATTCCTCCCAGGTCACTCGCGACGAAGGGGAGAAACCTGGGGTAACATTTCCAAAGAAAACCCGAGACAAAACACAGCGCAAAAAAAACAATGCCACGATGAAAAAAGAGAGCCTTGCAAGTTCAGTGTCTGATTTTTCCAACATTATCTTCGGAGACAACAAAGATGCAACAAAGGTTTTTTTTTTTTTTTCTTCTATTCTACTCTGGTGAAAAAAGGTCCTCTATAATACGACTCTCACAAGGAAATCCAGGTGCTAGCGTCTCAAACAAAAGATCGTAACATGTAGAAAATTACAATGATGGATTTGTGGGCCAATCTTTCATTTAAACCCACGTCAGGCATCTGTGAGGTCATACAACCCGCTTGATAATACACATTTTTAAACAGCTTTAAAAATACTTTTTAAACAGGAGGTGCAGACATATGGGCTCTATGGCACGCAGCCTCGTTAGGAGTTGACGATGCCATTAGGACTCTGAAAGCATGCTTTTTTTTTTTAACCTTGACTTTTAACATGTGGTCGTTTTATGATCTGACCATCGATGTCCAATCGAATGTCCCCCAGCGCTTCTCAAGTGGCGTTCTTTTTACTGACCGTTTATTGCACTCTTTGGTGGAAGTAATAGCCGTAAAACTATTATGAGACCCAGTAAGAACAGACTATTCAATAAACACAAATAGACTGCAGGGAACCCAAAACATGAATTCCCTGATGCTGCAGTCTATCGTATGTTTGGGGTTGAGCCACGAAAAGTTGTTGCTAGGCATAAAAAGTCCTCTGAAAGAGCCCAGGAAGGATAAAGTTACACAGCCTGTGCCTTGGGAAGCACTTTGGTATGAGAAAAAGGAAGTGGGAATTGTTGGTAATTCAAAGAAGGCAACAGAAACACAGAAATATATGATAAGGAAACTGGGGATCGTTCCATCTCGAGCTTACTTTTCATCCACATTCTTTTTTCCCAGTGTGTTTGGAAAGCCCTTGGAAGACTGCCACAACTAGCGCCGCTATTAGCATGCGCGTCACGTGTGCAGCCGGGGAGACGGACCAGCGGAAAGAAGAAGAAGAAGAAGAAAACACATGGTTACTTTCTTTAAAGTCCGGGCTAAACTTTTAATTGCTCTTAAAAGTCGCAGATTAGACCATCGGTGTAACAGAGATACCATTCAGGGGCGGCGCTTTTGAAGATCTTCAAAAGCTAAGCCCAACCCCTGACCTGCTCTGAATGGCAAAGGGAAATTGTGTTTTTCTTTTCTTTTCTTTTTTTCCGGATTCATGGGGTGGGGTCTGAAGATGGGTCGGTGGGGGCTCTGGCTTTTTTTTTCCAGTGGCCTGAAAGAAACGACAGTCAGGCCGCTGATGGCATATTGTAAAAAGTGTTATAATAATCCTTCGTAATTCACGAAGGGAGGTCTTATCGACCAAATCTTGTTGCATCTTCTCACTATGAATGGATGGGGCCTTCTCACGTGTTGCCTACATTAGAGCGTGTCAACCCGATCGTGGTGCTGCTTACATAGAGTCCGCCTGCAAAGCAATTTCAATTTTTTTTCTCGAATTCAGCCATTTTCTGCACAGCTACAAATCAAGCATGTGAGTGCCTCTGGTCTATCTGAGGGAAAGTGGTTGTGTGTGGTTGTGTGTGTGTGTGTGTCAGGTCTTTGGCATTGTCATGTCATTTCACATGTCAACCTGCCATCCGCTTAAGCTCACAATTCTGGCATGGGAGGTTGGGGGTGGTGGAGGAGGGGGGATGTCTAGGTGGATCGCGCCCGGGGGGGGGGGGGGGGGGGATCCATCACATCCGTGGCAGCGCTGCATCTGACCAACGGCCTACTACTGTCAGGCTGTGACGGGGACCGGGGGCCGGCGCTAACGCTAGCTTGTTGTGACACAGGTCCGGGGTGTCAGCAGAAAAACATGACACGGCATCGACGGAGCCCGAAAGCGGCCGAAATGCCACCGCTGAGCGCTCGCTGCCACGGATATGAGGGAGCAGCGCGGGCACTTGTTTTGCTACCTGTCCGACGCAAGCACAGACGGGAGATTTAGAAGCCTTCAAATGCCATATCTAAAGAAATGGAATGTCAGCGCGGAGAAAGGGAGGGAGAAAGAGAGGGAGGGGGGGAAGGGGGGGGGGGGGGGCGATAGGATCTCCGGGTGCTTCGACAGATTTGTGTTGCGAGAAGTATGAAGAAAGGGAAACGAAAAATAAACTGAGATAAGGGATGGAAAAGGAGGACCGAGAAAGATACATTTTTACTTTACTTTACCATCCGGAGTGGCAGAAGACCGGCATTTAAGGAGTTCAGGGCCTCTGTCCGCTAATGAGGCGTTCTATTTGAGCACGGACCGAGCGGGGGCGTGAGGCAAAATAAAACCACCCGGTGGCGCGTCATTGCCGACTCGCCCCCCCACCCCCGGCCCGATCGTATCTGCGACACGCACAAGGGCCTATCCGCCACCTGTTCATAAGACGATTACGATCCGCACGATTATGAAAAACAATTATTACAAACGAGTAATTGAGCCCAAATGTCGGGGTAAATAAACTGCCGGTGAGGAAGAGGAGGTTGAAAAAGCCCCAAGGCGAGTCGTGGCAGGAATGAGTAAAAAAAGAGAGCATCGGGAGGGGGGGGAAGAGACATGTGGTCACTCCTCCGCTGCAACATGAGGGTTGTTAGAAATGGAACCAACCCATGTTCCCCGTCCCTCAATCCTCGTACATCATCCAAACTCGGGGGCCCCTTATCTCCCTGCTTCTCCCCCCCTCTCTCCCTCTATCTCCAAGTCTCTGTCACTCTCGCCGGCTCACCCCCCGCCTCCCCCCCCCCGCCTCCCTATCTCTGCCCGGGATCGCGCAAGGTCAAATCTCGCCGGCGTTTGATGGATGAAAATGGAATTAAGAGGAAAGCACACTTTCAGATAATGAAGATATGCGGCCGGAGATTAGGAAGCCGGGGAGGCTGCTGAGGTGCCGACGAAATTAATATTGAAATTCATGTGCGTTTGTGCTGAGGCCCAGACAATCCCCTATGTGTTATTTTCACCAGGGGGGGGGGGGCCCTGTGGATTTTTTTTTTTTTTTAACAGCATTTGAGAAGGTGGACACTGTAAAGGCAATTTTGCCTACGGAGGAATTTAAAATGAAGTAACTGAAGTGCAGCTCGCAGCCATTCAGGAGCAGAGGTTGGAGATTGGGTTGGGAGCATTAAACATGCACACCTGTGTGTGTGTGTGTGTGTGATGTTCCAAGGGAGCATGCTCACGTTGTGCCCGCGCAGATACCTACAGAGACTTTCTTGTGATGTATACCGTACGGAAAACGGGCACAAACAGGCTCTCGCGTCCTACAATCCGATCTTCCACATCTCGGGCAGTCCTGAAGGAGCAGTGTGCATGTGTGTTCCAGGAGATGGGCGAGAGGGATAAGGCCCCCGGAAAGGCTTCAAAGACACTCTATATCTGCACTCCACATCGCTGTCTGATGACGGCGATACGAACACTAATCCGCATTTAAAGTAGTCCTCTCCTCCTCCAAGTGCACTTAGCTAACAATGTCTCTCCTCTCCGGTGCTCGCCGTGTTCTCCCTTTCTCTTTGACACCATCCCCGGTGAACATAAGAACAAACCCCCCTCCCCCAAACCCCCCCCCCCCCCCCCCCAAGCAGATAAGATCCGCAACGTACTCTTAAGGCCTCATTGTTCAGCTACAACCCCTGATCTCATTACTTCGTTGTTGGCTGGGAGCGGCCATTTTGGGAATGGGGAAATTAGATAATGGCATCCAGGTTGTTTTTGGTACCCGGTGTCACGAGCTCTCCAGCGCGTTCGTTCCCTCTGGCGTCTCTGCACAATGAGTCAAAATTATACACAAAAACAAGAAGAAGAAGAGTACAAACTTGTGTTTGGCCCTGTTCTCGTCCTTTCTAAGCTGCATGCTGTTATTGCATAAGAGACGGAGGGTGAGGGGGGGGGGGGGGGGGGGGGTGCATGTTTCGGGTTACGCGAAAGGTTGCCAACAATGAAGCTCTTTGTTAAGGAAACAGGATGAGTGCACAAAATGTTCTTTTTTCCCCTCCCCCCCCCCCCCTTACGTTAATCAAAGGTTACGGAGGTCGAACGGGCATGATTACCGGACACCTGTGCCTGCTCCCCGCACCGCAGCACCAATGTCCCCCCCCCCGTGCCGTCCATCGCCACCGAAAATGTGCGTGTGTGCGTTTTCGCCCATCACCTCAGCAGCAGCTGGTACCCTGAGAATAAAGGAGTCGTCAGAGGGGACGGCCGGTGGAGGGAGAGGAAGAAGGGGGGGGGGGGGGGGGGGAGATCGGGTGGGATAACGGCGGCGGTGTGCGGGGTTAGCAGATGGATCGGATCATGTGTCTAACCACCCCCTTCCCCTCGCCTCCCCCCTCCCCCCGCCTCCTGCAGGTGTAAGAGCACCTGACTGTAGGACGACGACTCCGCCTCCTCTCCTCTGTACTTCCAATCAAGGGAAGGACAGAAATGAGAGGGGGCAGGGTGCTTTGAGGGGGGGAGAAGAGAAAATAATGGCTGCTATTGAAGTGATCTGAGCGAGCGGAGAGAACTCTGACGATCACACACACACACAAAGTCTGCTCTGTGTCTCCACGTAGGAGCTGCTGGTCGTGTGTGTGTGTTTTTTGGGGATCCTGAGATGATTATTGATCGGGTCGGCGGCGCGTGTGTGTTTTGCGATCGCCTCGGAATGGGCTTCCCCTGCGACCTCGTTGATTTTTTTCAGGGTGAACATGAGAGGCAAACCGACATCAAAAAAAAAAAAAGGCAAAATATGAGCACGTGGTTACATTTGCCATGTTCCCTCTCTTTGATCTGAGAACAATGGCCGGCATTTGCCTCGTAAACGGGTCGCCTTTCAAAGCCTAAACCTAGTTTCTGCCGAGCAGGTTTTCTCCCCCGTTCACGGCTTCATAAAGCGAAAAAATGGAAAAGCGCCTAGCAGCGCAGCGCAGCACTCACACATCGCACTCCTGGTGGCTCTCCTTCTGGCTTACGGCTCATTTCCCCCCCCCGCCAAACTGCCCCCCCTTGGTGTAAAATTGAGAGACAGAGGTCATGAAGCAGCTCCGGCTTTGAAACAATAATCTCTAAAAACAGCGAGAGGAAAAAGAAAAACAGCCTCTTGGCCCACATTTCTATATGCTAACAAGAAAATTGGGTGTGTTTTATTTATCCGCGGCGCAGGCCACATTATTATGAATTTGGGGCATTGGAGGAGAAGTTATTTATCAGGGCTGCAGTTTATTTTTGATCCCTCGTGTATTTGCTTTGCCTCCCCTGCTCTTTAACCCGGCCCTCCCTCTGCCAAAGCGCCGCGCCGCGGGTCCTGTTCCTTGGCCGAAGTGAAAAGCAGGTCAGTCGCAAGACCACGACTCAACAATCTGAGTTATAATACACCCCGAAAAAACGAGAGTTGTTACCACGAAACGTGGATGTTGTTGCACGTCCATCTTTGCGTTAACTCTAACCGCTGAGACGCACTCCCCCGCGGGAGGGGAGGTTGAACAGCGTCGGGGGATGGATGTCATTTTCCCAAGATGCATTGGTACTTCAGTGGTAGTATAATCAAGCTGTGACGGTTCACAGAAACACAAATACGCACGTTAGCAGCACGTGACACGGCGTGTGTTTCTTCCTTTAGCAAACGCTCTTGCATAACAACGCTGAATGTGTTTTTTTTGCACGAGTCGGAAAGCTGACTGAAAAAAGCTGTTTTTTCCCACATCAGACATGTGCCAGGTACCAGCCCGATCCAGATGTGATCATCACCATTAGCGTTTGTTGTTTAAATCCACTCCCTGATTCTCACGCGCCTCGCTCAGCTCTGCTCTGCAGTTCGAAGGCCGCAACGCTAACAAGCCCGAAAGGGGAAGAAGACGAATTGCCCCTTCGGGTCGCGAATCGCCGGGTTGAGGTGAGCGCCGCGTTCCACGTTGCGGCTCCGGCCCGGCGCCATCACGCCTCGCGCACGCCCCTGAGCACAAAGCCTAAGTGAAGGTCCCTGTCATCCTTCTCTCTCTCTCTCTCTCTCTCTCTTTATCCATCTCCAGCTCCCTCCCTCTCCCTGCTAATGAGTTCCATTTCATTCCCACATTCCTTTACACGACCCCATCAACCTTAGTTGTGTTAAGTTGCAATGCCACAAGCCCTCTGCTCCTCTCTCTCTCTCTCTCTCTCTCTCTCTGTATCTCTCTCTGTATCTCTCTCTCTGTATCTGTATCTCTCTATCCCAGTGCGGCTGATCTCCGTCGGGTCCTGCAATCTAGTTAATATTTCATCAAGTGGGGAATTTCACATCTGTAGGTCACGTACCGGGCCTTGGCAATGACACTCAAACAGGCGAACCTGGCTTGCTTCTTTTAATTCTCCCTCTTCTTTTTCTTTTTCTTCTTCTCCTCACTCTCCTGCGCACCCCCTTTTTTTTTTCAAAGGGAATTAACAAGTTGGAATTAATTTGAAGTCCTTAATGCACGATCGCCGTGAGTGGCCGAGAGCAGGCTGGAGGTGGGGCCAGAATGAGTGACGGTGGTGACGGTGGTTGATGTGAGGGATGGAAAGACAGAGATAGTGCGGAGACCACCCCAAATCCACATGAATAAAATAGCATTTGGGGTTTTTGCACAGTGTTGCACAGCTAAACGAAAAGCAGCCACAGTCATTTGCCTGGTTGGGATTCTCTTGCATGGTGGTATTGCCATGGTCTCTGTGGACACGTTGGACTGGAAATTATACAGGAGCTTTCTATTGTCATTCTTTCTTATCAGATGATCAGAAGAATTAAACATGCGTGCACAGCCCAAAAGAAAAGTGTGTGTGTGTGTGTGTTTTTTGTAATGTTTAAAATGAACCTGCAATCACATACGCGCTCACTAAAGAACATCTGTGCGGATTAAGCGTGTGTCTTGTGGCTTCGCTGGAATCTGAGGGGTTTATCCTAGATGCTGCGTCTGAACCAGATTAACAATGGGCTCCTTCATTGTGAGATCTTTGATTAACCCCTCGTATAACTCATAGCGTTAGGAGACCACGGCACGTTCAAACACTGGCACGTTACGGTGTCAGGGGTGGGTTAATGTAAAGGGACGCTGAAGTGTTGTGTTATTCAAATGTGGGACGTGATAAGAGATGTGATCAATGAGCCGTTCCCTGTTTGTTTGTTGGTTTTTTTTTTCACTGGGAAGTCAACATAGTTGCTCTGGAATGGATTCAAAGAGCTCACTGAGCCTTTATCTGATTAAGATGCTGAGTAGAGTTTATGTAAACACAGGGAGGGGCTCATCGTGGGTTTTACGGTTCTCATCTGAGGCCTGTTTAATGATTCTGATCTGGGACCAGCGATTATTTGCAAATAGGGCTCAGAGCCCCGACCCACAATGCACTCTGATACATGACCTTGTGACTTTCCAGTTTGCTAGCCTGCCCAGCTTCGAATGCATATTGATCTGTTGTTGGGCAGGGCATTGTGTGGAGGGAGAGAGAAAGATAAATGAACAGAGTTAATGATAAAATTCAACCCTCCCCCCCCCATATAAAACCACCCTGGCAAGTCTAGGTCCCTACTGGTCTAATTTAAGCGGGAAAACAAAAGAGGCAGCCGAGCAATCTGGCAAAAAAATAAAAAACCAACGCTCTCTCCGCTGGGTCCTTTCTCCGGAGTCACTGGTCCCGCCGAGAGCGGTTCAACCGGGCCCGGAGCACGCCGCGCACCTCTTTGCAAAAAGGTCGAGGGGGCCGACACGGAGCGATACTTATGATACGAGGTCCACGCGATGCGGTGCGCGCAGCCCAGATCTGTCCATCAGTGTTTTCGACCCTCCCCGGAAGAAAACAAAAACAAAAACACAGAAGAAGAAGAAGAACTGCCCCGATCGACGCAGACGCCAAGGCTTGTCAGTCACACGTTAGCAGCCGAGTCACCACAAGGCAGAGGAGGAGATGAGGCTGAATGGTTATTAGAGGCTGTGAAATCTTGGCCCAAAAGCTTCTCTTGCATTCAAAGGCTTCAGTCAGAAGGGAAGGGTTTTTTTTTCCTGTTTTGCACAAAATGATACCGGGTAGCCACGAACGAGGCAGAGGAGCTACCCTGGTACGCCCCAAAACACGGATGTCCCGTAAGCGTCGGTAAAATTTGGAAATGAAATGCGTGCCCAGAGGATTGGGAGGCTTTACACTCGCCGAAGGGAAAAGGGGGGGAAAAAGCAATGGATTTGATGTGATTTTCAATGACGATGCACAGCAGCTGTCAGTCAGATCCACTCTGGAGTCCACTCAATAGCTGTCACGAGTTACCGCTAAAGCAATTACTGCAGTAATAGAAAGAAGAAGAAGGCTACTAATATCAGGGAGAGAGAAAAGGGCAGTAATAAGTCATACATGAGATCTGACTGAGGCGTCTCAGAACGCTCACATTCACATCGGCTCCTCGCGGCATAATTGGGATGGCGGGGGCGGGGGGGGGGGGGGGGGGAAAAAAGAAAGCAAAAACATATTTTTAGATTTGTTTCACAGTCGCGGGGGTCATATGTGCTTTGGATTGAATTCCACGAGAAGCAGCGAGGCACGAAGCCCCCCCCCCCCGCCTCTCAGGCGTGTATCAACCCGAGGATTGACCGTCAGTCGCGCACGCCGTCCCCGTTCAATCTGCTCGCTGTTTGATCTCGGCGAGGCAGAGCCAAAGAATAAACAACTCTATCACAGAAGGGTTTTGCATACAAGAGGAAGGCAAAGAGATACAAAGAAAAAAACAAATAAATGTGCCAGCCCCCCCCCGTATGAGGAATTCTGGGCCGCGTAATTAGGCAACATTCATAATACATGACCGGAGGGAGAGAGGGAGGCGGGGGGAGGAGGGGGGGGAGGGGAAAGAGAGAGAGAGAAGAAAGGTAGAGGAAAGCGTTTCACTGCGCAGGCATGAGTGGCAACGCGTGATCCGCCACCATCGATCAGGTGTGCGTCCATGTGTGTGTGTGTGTGTGTGTTTGCGTGTGTGTGTGTGCGCGAAAGGCATTCAGTGTGAATGGCGCCGCTCACGGTGCGTCTGCGATGTGATGTGATGGAGGCAGAGGGGCCCCCGTGGCAGGTAGAAAATGGCCCGGGCCTTTTCATTTGACACCGCTGCGCCTTCAAACAAACTACCTGGGGCCCCCGCGCACACCCATAATCCATTCAAGGTAGCAAGCAATTTTCATTATTGACTGGTGAGAAACACAGGCCCGGGAAAAAAAAAGGGGGAGACAGACAGAGAAAAAGGAGTGTGAGGCGCGCGGTGGGGGGAGGGACGGGGGGGGAGTAAGCGAGATGAGATGGAATGCAAAAAAAAAAAAAAAAGAAGAGAGTGAGGCTGAGCAGGGGGGGGGGGATTGAAAGCAGTAAAGGAGGGAGAAAGCCAAGGAGATAGCGAGGTGTGTTGGAGAGAAAATAGATTACAAATGAAGAAGGGGGCTCAAGAATGGTGGAGGGGGAGGGGGAGGGGGGCGGGTGGCTCTCGGAAGAGACGGGTGCGTCTGAAGGGCGGGGAGGGGGGCGGTTGGAGGTGAGACGGGACGCGATCATATGCGGGAGCGTTTTTTTTGGAGGATGCAGCTTGGCAAACTACCAAAGAAGAAGAAGAAGAATAGCGGCGATGGCCGGTGCGGTTGATGCCTGAACGAAAATCCCTCTATAGATTGTTTAACCGCCCCCCCCCCCCCCCCGCCAACCACCAATAACCCGTCCAAAAACATATTGCGAAATATATTTGGTGGCGGGGGGGGGGCTTGAGCCTGGAGGGACCACAAACATCAGTTGACAGGGAGCATCCTCTCTGCTTTTATTAGACCAGGGAAAATGTGGTGTAAAGGCGAGGAAGGGGCGTGTGAAATGTGAGGGAAGATTGATATTCCACTCGCCGCGTTGCTGTATCTCTCTCCGTCTTTTTAACAACCCGAGCCGGCAGCCGGGAAATGAGCCTGTTTTTGTTTTATTGGAAGTTTGTTATGTCTGTTTCTTTTTTTTTTATATATATATATTCGAAATTAAAAAAAAAATGACAGTAGATTTGTCACCCTCTCTTCAGTGGTGAGTGAGCCGGTGCGGATGGGCGTCCCCCCCCCCACCCCCTTGTGTGCTGAAACCATCGAGGGCATCCATAGCGGGGGCCGAGTGAAAGGGGCCCCGCTGCCCCCCCCGTACCTCGCTGAGGAGGCTGACTTCCCGTGGCATCCATCAAACATCAACAAGTCATAACGGCGCCCCCTCGTCTCGCATTCATAGCCGCACTTCTCGCTTCCGCATCCGTAAAGCTAACATCCCAGTTTTCTTACGCCGTATCCTCTCCTCTTTATCTTTTCAGACCCCCCCCCCCCCCCCCTCCGTCCTCTTCCGTCACGTTGTGACGCACGCACACACGCACACATACTCAGAGGGAGTGTATCTAAGATTATGAGTCTCGCCTTTTCTTATATATATATATATATATATATATATATATTTTTTTTTCTTTACGACCGGGGCCAGGTCCAGAAGTTGCCTCTGTCAGCACAATAAGGCTCTATAATGGATGGTAATCATTCAGCGAGCGTGGCAGCTACGGCTGGCCTGCAAAAATAAAATATAAAAAAAAGAATTGAGTGATTGAGAGAGAGAGAGAGAGAGAGATGGAGTCGCCTGGCTCCTTCGCTGCTAATCTCCGCTAATGGCTTCTGCAGTGCCAGGATGGAGCTACGCGCACTTATAATGCAGCGGGGGGAGAACGCGGGGGGGAGGTTGGCGGCTAGGGTGGGTCAACTGAGTGTTCAGTGTAAAGAGAGAGAGGGGGGGGGTTAAAAGAGATGGAGGAAGCTAGAGGTGGAGGAGGGAAGAAATCTATTCATGGCCTTGACGTGTTCTGCTGTTTGAGTTTAGCTTATATTTAATGTTCTTGCCAAAAGGTTAGAAAAAATATCTACTTTGAAAACATATATATATTGTGTATAATAGCCTTGTTTTGTTTGTGGTACCCGGGGATGTTGCTAGGCTACCCGTCAACCCACGTTTCCAGTCTTTAGGGCTGCAGGCTAAGCTAAGCTAACTGGTTGTTCGAGTCTAATATTTAACTGAGCCCCGTGGGAGGGATATTGGTTTTCTCATTTAAGTAGGTATTAGTATTAAACATCAATATTATTGAGCTTTAAATACAACAACAAGTAGTTAGCTAAAAAGGTTATTAGCTTAGCGACAGTCACTGCCGTGCTGAAATAGTTTGCAAATCTGGGATTATTTATAATGCTAGCTTCTTATTAAGATTAACAGTAGATTCATAATTGCTTCAAACCTGTATTGACCGTGACCTTATTTTAAGGATATACATTGGACGGAGTTTTTATTTTCTCAGAAGAAACACGTAACCCGTTTGAATTCAGACGAATTCAGACAAAAGATAGGGCTGTAAACAATCCCGATTTGACAATGCATACGATTTGCTAGTGTTACAACAACCAACATGCTTTGAGGGATTGGACATTTGTTTAAAGGGATTAGCTGTGGGGATAAGCGGAATGTTTCCCATATCTCTTTATCCTAACCGAGAGATAGAGATACCACTGGTTTGTGCCGGGGCTCATTTTCCATTTTCCAAATTTATAAGCATCCATTTACTCATCATCCGCTGAAGGTTACGCAAGCATGTGCGCGCACAAACACACACACACCCGCGCTACGAGGTCAAACGTCAATGATACCAAATTACTGCTGTCCATAGCTCACGCACATGCAAAAGGACTGAAGGCTGGGGATTGGAGCTGCCCCCCCCCCGCCCTCCCCACCCAACCCTAGTTCATTACGCCAACAGACACAGATGGCCGTGGTCAGAGCACAGGATCAAATCCGCTGGACAGCACCCAATGGGGGAGCCATGAGCCTTCCCGTGGTCACAGACTACACTAATTGGGAGAAAGAAGCTTGAGGGAATTAGCAAAGAGCAAAAGTGTAGGGCGTCGGGCATCTGTGGTGGCAAAAAAAAAAAAAATCTGAAAGTTGCATTTAATTTCCGAATCGTAGCTGCGTGTGCCGTGGATCGCAAGCTCGAGTTACGGACGTGCACTTAGAAATGGGACGAAAATGTATCCTCGTCACCTTGGTCTGGTGGCAAGGATCGCGTGGTCATTCATAATAGATGGTGGGACGAGAGTTCTGTGCGATTTGCTTTGACTGGACGCAACAAAAGTGAAAAAAGGAAAGAAATCCGTCTGTCTTTCAGAAAAAAACTAGGTCCTTTTTTGCATCTCCTGCAGTGACAAAAACCGACGTTGTCTGTGCCGTGTCAACAAAAAAAGCCACAGAGAAGAAAGAGAAGGAAAAAAAATACACATTTTGAATGCGCGTGGGAGGGATCGAGGGCCGACTCAACGATACAGAGTCGAAGAAAGAAGATGAAAAGAATGTGATGGAGGGCATGGAAAGCGGATGAAGAGGAACACAAAGAGCTTAAAGTCCAATGTGGGCCGCACTCGTCACTAAGATATCTGAAATATTAAATAGTTGCAGTGACATTTTGGACATGAATGGTACCCCCCCCCCCTTCCCCCCCAGCATCATCACGTCGCTGCCATTTTGGGATTTGAGTAAAATACCTTGCCGACTGTTGATGTGGTTGTTGGTTTAAACAGAATCACTTCTGGGTTCCCCTCCCTCCCCTACTTAATGCCGCTGTTAGGTCAGCGTTTCATCCGTATTCATACCTGCCCACAGTACCCATCAGCCTTTGTTCTTCAGAGCCAGATCGCTTAAGTGTAAGCTTAACTGGTTACGTTAGCGTGCAGATGTTAGCATCCACGTGCTTCAGCTTCACACAGCTGTTATCAGGGCCTACTCTTGTTTCCCTATATGCTGCAGTGCTAATCGATCTACATACAGTGTGTTTTGCATACGTCATAACAAAAGGGCAGTGGGGAACGGCGCCACCCCCCCCCCCTCTTTTCTTCTTCATTCCATCCCTAACCTAACATCCCCCCCCCACTCTTTCAGGCTGCCTCTCTCTCTCTCTCCTTCTTTCTTCCTCCCACTCATTTCACTCTGTGAAGACCGACGTATGCCTGCTTGAGAGATGGAAAAAGAACATTAATCAACAAAGAGATGCCGTGTCATTGCACTTGAAGTGTGAGTGTGTGTGTGTGTGCGTGACCGACTATAAGAGGCATTCGGCATCTGTGTCTGAGTGTGATTGTGTGGCGTCGCGTCTGGGTGTAAGCGCACCTCCTCGGACCTGCTTCCACCCGTCCGAAGGCTCCGCGCTGCTTTCTTCTGACATGCAAACGGCGTATTGAGTAGGTTTAGTTTTGTCCCCGGTTCAAGCGGCGCCAGAAGTGAGATCCACCTGGCGTTATGAAGTTGAAACGCGTTGACGAAACAGAGCGTATTTCTGAAACAAACAAGCGGAGTCGAGAGTGGTGCGCGCGCGTTGGTGCGCATGGTGCATGGCCGTTGGACTAATGCCCCGAAAAGGAGCCATGAATCAGGTTTGCACGCTTGGCGCGAGACCTGTCATCCATCACCGCGTGTTGTGTGTGTGTGTGTGTGTGTGTGTGTGTGTGCGTGCGCGCAGGTTGCCACGTCGCTCATTTGACCAGAGAATGGGCGAATGTTATCATTTTTCCGCCCTTGACCTGTTCTCGCACCGGTAGACAGAAAAACTAGATTGAGAAAAGATTGAATGAAGGGACGGGGGGGGGGGGGGGGGGGGGAGAAAACTAAATAAACGAAAGAGAACAAGACAGAGGGGGTGAGAGAAATCTACCGCTTCAGGCATCAAAAGTACCAGACACACCTAGAGGGAAAAAAATTAGAAAAAGTTTTGTGTTATTGTCTACGGAGGCTTTTTTTTTTTTTTTCTACAGTGGTATAAAATCTCATTTTCAATATCACATCACGTTGTAAGTATTAGATCTCCCCCCAAACCCAGGACGACCCCCCGTACCCATCACAGAGTGTCATAGAAAAAGAGTTATCCTCAGTGGATGGATTAGTTCCAGTCTTCCTCAGGCAAGTCTTTGACCTTTTGGTTGTAAATTGCAGATGGTTATCTAGATCCGGGCAGAAATGGAACGACAACCGAGGGGGAATTTGATCCCTGCGCTAAAACTTTGGGTCCGTCAGAGAAGTTTGAACGCTAAAAAGTTTGTCAAAACGTGTCCGTTTTGAGGGTGTTTTCTATCTATTTTCCCCGTCAGTTTTTTTGACATTATCGGGTGTTCTAATAGGATTCTGTGCTGATACGCACAGATGTGTGTGTGTGTGTGTGTGTGTGCGGCACGCACTTCACACGGCGTTTGATCTGGCTCGCACCGAGGTGACATCCCGCTGCCAGTAACGAGGCCCCCGCTCTCGAGGAAGGAGAACCTGAGGTCAGAGGGGGCGACTGCCATTCCACGGGGCTTTTCATTTAGCGCTCGACTCGGCCGCCGCCGCCGCCGCCGCCTGTCTTTGAGCCCCGAGATTAAAGACCGTCCGAAATAGACAGATGGAAAGGAATAAAAGAGGGGTAAAAGAATATAAAAAATTTTTTTTTGAAAGTTCAATGACAACAAAAAAAAAATCCTCAACTGTCAAAACTCAATGTCATTGTATCGCAAAAGGGAATTGGTAATTGGTCGTGAGAGTGGGGGAGAAAGGGACGGGGGGAGGCACCGGGGGGGTGAGGGTTCTTCAGCTGTGCAACGCTGTGGAGGTATGCGGCATGCGTCCCCCCCCCCCCCGCCTCTCAACCGCCTACCGCTAAACGATATTGATGTCAAAAAGAGAAATAAAAAAAACTGAAAGGCACTTCCTATTGTTGTTAGGCCTTTAAAAGACAAAGCGGTAGCCCCCCTCATAACCCCCCGCTACCCTCCTCCTTGTGTGCGTCGAGGGAAAAAAGACATTGGGGTGAGTCATGAAAAAATAATCACCCAGAGCTGCTCAATGGTTAAACCCAATCAATGGCTGAGGGAGGCGGGTCGGGTGTCTAATGAATAGAGACAGAAATATTCCAGGAAAAATTCTGCGGTCAAAAGCGAAATGTGGCGAGAGATGGAGGCGCTTACTCTGCGGCGTTGCAGCGCAGGAGAGGACGCCCCTTTTGGGAAATCAGTTCTAAGCCCGCGACGGGGTGGGCTCTCCGGCACCTCCTTAAGAATACTCGAGAAACACTCCATCGCCCCTTTGGAGGGGAGGGGAGGGGGGGGGGCAGTGGCAGGGCGATGGCCTCTATTTACCCGCCTGTCCTTTAACCCCCCACGTTGTAGCCAGTCGACAGTTCAAGGGAGGTCGAAGGAGAGCGGGTCGAGGGCCACGGCACGTCTTGGCGAGTGAAAGCCCGGTGGTTTAGGGGGAGGGGGGGGCGGACGATGGCTCGACAAAGCGGACGCTTGACCGACGAGGCCCGAGTTCAGACGACTGCTGAGTTCTTCCTTGTAAAAAAGGCTGCGGCGGTGGCAGAGTCGGAGCCTCCGTGTTTCGCCCGGCATCGCTTTGACATTCCAGTCCCCAAACAGAGCTTAGCGACGATTAACTATTAAAATCTACGTGTAAAAAAAAAATTAAAAAAAAATAAAAAAAAAGCCGGCTGTCATCTGGCCTCAGCTAGCAGCTCCACCAATGCAACGTTACTTGATTCATATTTTAGCGTCAAACGCAGTCGGGTTTGACGGGCCGCATTGCTGCAGTCTCTTTACTCCTTTACTCTCCCGGCGCCAGATTGTTTGGGTTAAGCCCTTTGCCCGTCTGACCTTCCACCTAATGCTCCGTTGGTAGATTTACTTTTTTTTTTTTTTTTTTTGCCATTTGGATATATTACTAAATCCTCCAAGGTTCATCCAGATGGTCCCCATCCAGTATGTCACAGACCGCAAAATGCAATAAAAGGCAAAGAGAGGATTCACCAAGATATCTCTTTGCGGCACTTTCTCTTTAATATTTCAAGGTTGTGTGCATATTACTTGCACGCTCTGGGACAGAGGAATTCTCTTCAAAGGGAGGGTGTGTTTAACCTAGAAAATATAGCAATTCAGTGGAATGAACGGTTTCAAAGTGTGTGTGTGTGTGTGTGTGTGTGTGTGTGTGTGTGTGTCTGATGCTTTGTGCACAGCTCAGGGTTCGGCTACGCACCCAAATTCAACTCTGAATCATTAGAGGAGGCCGGGTCAGCACTTGCTGATGCCACCTACGGTGGATGGCGAGGGTGGATTTTTTTTTCTTTTCATGTGCGTTAGAAGCACACGTGTGCGCATGTGTGTGTGTGTGTGTGTGTGTCAGAACAAAGACGCCGACACATAAGCTCAGCTTTTCGGCACAAAGATGCAGAGATGATGCAGAGCAGTGTGTGTGTGTGTGTGTGTGTGTTCCCATTCTCTCAGGCCCCGCATCCGCAGCCTTATCCTTTTGTGCTTTTGACACGCTCGTACGTTCCGGGGTTCTTTTTTTTTTTGCACGGCGCTGTGTCACCATCAATTTACCGCTCGGGACATGACGGCCCCTAGCGCCTCGGAGGATTTTAAGGACTTTGTGTGCAATCTCACTGCCTCGCTTTCTCTCCCACATGGAAAAAAAACAAAAAAAAGGAAAACGGGTATTTGTATTCTCGTCCCGCTTTGGCCGCCGAGGAGCGAGAATGCGTCCCAGCTTTTGCCTCTGTGATTTCCAGGTTACCGTTTGGAGGAGAAGCAGCACCGAGTGCTATATTATTTCCACTCTCTTTCAAACTATTGGAGGTTAAGGGGTCAATCTGGTAATCCTTCGGAACTCAGGGCTGCATGTGTGTACCCATTTCTGGGTATGTTCGTCTGAGTGTGTGTGTGTGTGTGCGTGTGTGTGTGCAGACGCGGAGAAGCGGCGAAGCATTTCCAAAAACATCATGCTCAATCAGTGGCGGTTTCTTCAGGGACCCGCCTGGGAAACTTGAGCTCATCGCCTCACATAGAGGCCCGAGTGGGATGGATCCATTGACAAGTGGTGTCCTACGCAGGTGCCGCCTGCCCGCTTTTTAACGTGCGTCTGCCGCTGCCACAGACGCCGCCACAGACGCCGCCACAGACGCCGCCGCTGCCACAGCCGCTGCCACAGACGCCGCCGCTGCCACAGCCGCTGCCACAGCCGCTGCCACAGCCGCTGCCACAGACGCCGCCGCTGCCACAGCCGCTGCCGCCGCCCAACACAAACGCGGTTAAAAACACAACGGAACAGCGTTCCTTGGAATTTCAATGTCCCTCGTCATTCCATCTCAGCCAACCCCCCCCCCCCAAAAAAGAGGGGAGGGGGGGGGGGGCTTTGGGCTCTCTGCGACAAACCAAGGAGACAAAGAGCTATTTTGCTTTTCACTGCGAGTAATCGAGCGCAGCGCAAATAACCGGATTAATAGTCGGCCCAAGCGAGGAACGCGGCAGCCGAGGATTTGCGAGGCCCCAAAACTCCAGCCAAGATATGATATTATCGTTCCGCTTTCAAATGCTGGTCGGCGCTGTTGCCATTGGCAAGGCTACGATTCCCCGTGTGTGTGTGTGTAGGTGGGCGCACATCATTGACTTGGCCCGGCAGTGAAGGAATTCAATGCAATCTGCATTGTGCATTGCGTTGCTCCTTCATTCTTCCTCTCCTCCCTCCATCATCCCCTGCTTTCCTCCTCTCTGATCCCCGCAGCCACCTGGAGAGGGTCCCGCCATGGAGACTTTTTTTTTTTACAGCAGACCTTCTTTTGCTCCCTCCATCTAATTGAATAGTGCACTGTAGTATAAAATCCCCCCTCATTCCGTGGATTAAAATGCTGAGGCGAACACATTTTCCGCATGCGGAGGTGCGTTAATGTTATTCGGTTACCTCCGGTAATGAAGTGAAAAAATGGGAGTTGACCGATGGGCCGCTGTTTGTTGTGTGTAATAGTACACGGTGACTGATGCGGTTTTATTTAAACTGTTCCTGAGCGCTTTCCCCTGGAAAAAAAAAAAAAAACCCCGTTTCTAAATGCAGCGTTCATCTCGTGACCTTCCAGAGGCACCTCTGTACTACAGGAATATGAATCAATAAATGAATGAATGTTAGCCGCGGTTCTGCTGGTGTTACGGCAATTACGTTCTTTTAATAATTACAAACCCGAAACATATTTTTACCCACTCCAATTAATTCAGATATAGGAAGACATTTTGTGTTTACTCCACGAACGGTAATTAAGTTTCATCCAAGTTCAAAATCCACACTGTGTCCCTCCCACAGTGTCACTCGGGGCAGGAAACAAGACACCGAGAAGCCTCCAAAACAGGCCAAAATGGTAGCTGCCTATATTTGAGATGGCCCTCATACGGGGCTGACTTGAGACCGGCTGCGAAACAGTGGCAGCTGCGTCCTTCCTCCGAGACCCAACTCAAGACAGAGAAAAAAAAGCCTTATCCTTCAGCCTGGTTTAGCAGACACACACACACACACACACACACACACACACACACACACACACACACCAGCTCCCTCTCTCCCCAACCAACAAGCTTAATATCATTTATTTACCAAGCCAATAAGAGCGAGAACCGGGAGCTAAGCGCCGTGAAAAGGATGTCAACCATGTGGATTCCATTGATGAAGTTTATTTTTGCCCATCCCGTATGAAAAAAAAAAACATTAAGAGACGGTAAAAAAAAAAAAGACCGCCCAGTATTTTTATATTCTCAAACGAATCCTCTGAGTGTGAGGGTATGAGGTTTCGGCGGCTGATACTGATACACAATCCCAGACGAAAAAAGGAAACCGCAACAAAACGACGCAACGCGTGTCTCAGAATTGCAAAGGAATCAAAAGTCGATTTTTAATTTGTGATCGCTAGATAATGAATTCCCTGCTTTTCTTTCCCCCGCTTGCAGCCCCTTTTTTGGCTCTTCTTCTTTCTTTTTTTTGTTTGTTGATAGAACAGGTTTGTGCAGAAAACACCTTATTTGGACTTTTTTTTTTTTTCCCCAGGCGATCCGACCCGCTCTCTGCCAGAATGATATGTTGGAGCCGAGTGTAAGACAAGAAACGGTTTACAAGGAGGAGCGCATTGCCAGAGGCATTTTAATGATCCGGAGGGTCTAGAAAAAGAAGGAAAAAAACGTGAGCAACAGACGTGGCGGCCTCTCGGAAGCCCCCCCCCCCCCCCCCCCCCCCCCCTCCAGACGCAGACTGAATTATTACTGTGTACAGAAGCCGACGTCTCCTCCCAGCGTCGCATCAATCCAGGGAGGTAGCCAAGTGCGCGGCGGCCCTCAAAAGATGTAAGGAAATGAGCCGGAGAGAGAAGGCAGGATTTATTTGAGCGCGCAACGGGGTTCAGAGAGAGGTCGCCGAAGCCATTTCCAGCTTTTCTGGAGTCGGCGTGAACAAGCATTGATCGGGGGGGGGGACTACTGCTTCAAGTTATGCAGTTGCAAGGCCACCATTGCTCTGAGTTGCGGCACTTTAAACGAAGATCATCACGGTGTCCCGTTGCGGTAATTACATGGGATTCGTTGTGCTGCTGATGTCACTTTTACACCAATTTTGTCTTTCGCTTAAATTATGCAGCAACCAGCCATTTATAGGTGACTCGCACTTCTTCTCTTTCTTTTTAGCAGGCAAAGGAATGTCTCGAAATCACACCGTGATTTGAGCATCCCGCCTGTCACCCCCCCCGTCTCGGCGGCTTTCAACTCCTCTCTCCGGTTTCCGGGGCGGGGGGGGGGGTTGCTAGAAATACCGCGGCTCTGAAGTCGGGTAACTTTGACTTCGTCGCGCTCATGAAGGGGAGCGCTCTTAAGGATCAGAGCCGCTCGCCGCCAGGCACGAACCCGCTCGTTTGGGGTGGTGGGGGGGGGGGAATAGGCGGTTGAACGAGGCGCCCGAGATCCGTCGCGTGTACAGTGCGCGCCAACCAAAAGGGGCCAAAAGAACCAAGGAGCCAGGAAAGACACAGGCAAACATGTGAGTCGTCCACTTCCGTTCCAGGGGAGCGAGGAATTCCGGGGCGCGGGTTTTCCCGGGGGGAAGGTGACTGGCGGTTAGCAGCGGTTAGCAGCGGTTAGCAGCGGTTAGCGGCGGTAAGGAGATGAAAACCTCCTCGTTCTCCTCCCGCCACGCCGCCGGACGCCTCCATGCGACTCTCTTAACTTGGATACTTCAAAAAGGGCCGCTTGCGTATTACTTTCATACCCGTGTTTGTTTAATAAAATGAAAAGAGATTCATTCCCACTCGCCCATGCACACAAGTCCCTGGGGGATGAAAGGAGTGTTGTTTGTTTCAACTCATCACAATAAGTGTAATTACACCGTGTATTTAATGATTTTTTTTTGCCTTTTTTCAAAAAAATTTCTTTTGTACTTTTCAGCAAGAGCATTGTCATTTTGTAATTAGCGATCAGTAAGAAAAAGAAAAAAGAAGACAAACTTGTTTTTCTTCGGCTCCCTCTCCGCCCCCCCCCCCACACCTTTTTTTTTTCCTTCCTCTCCCCTGGGGGGGGGGGGGGAAGATGCTCACACGAAATGTTTTGATCCAGAGCCGAGTGCAAAATCCAAAACTGGCTTGACTTCAGACAATGTTTAACTCCTGGAGACGCATGGCCACATATGTACACCCTGTGAGACGTGTCCGTAGAAAGGATGAGACATTTAATCCTGTGGGGGGCGGGGGGGGGGGGCTTTCATTTTTCTGACTGCTTCGTTTTTTTCAATTTTTATTATTATTTCATTTTTTTTCACCCTGTGCAGTTTTTTTTTAAAGGCCTTTGCCTCTGTGCTTTGATACGTATTACTCTCCAGTGAGGTGACATCTACAGAGGGGCGGAGATGCTTTGAAAAAAAAAAAGAAGCTGCGCTTCAGGCATACAACTATATTCTTTTTTTTTCCCCCTTTCCCATGCAGTATATTATATAATTAATATGTGATAATACATCTACTCTAAACTCGCTGTGTGTCTCTGCGGTTCGTCCCCCCGTGGGCTAAACTGCTGCAGCGCTGACAGCCCCCCCCCCCCCCCCCCGGGACAAGTTTCTGGCCACAGCTACTGTTTACTAAATCAGATCCTCATTTAGAAACATACAGAAAACAGCGCCACGGCAAAGACGTTTTTTTTTTCTATCTTCGCTCCGTTACTCTAAAAGGTCAGGAATGTTTTACTATACACATGAAATGAGGTAAAAAACCAAACAAGTGAAAGCAGCTGAATAACTTGGGTCTCAAGTTTTTCTTTCTGTCCCGTCAGACGCCGAGGGGTTCAATACGGGACCGGGCCGTCTAGACAGGGTGCTGGGTGGGGGAGGGGGAGGGGGAGGGGGCACCACTGAGCCAGGTGCTCTGTGCAAACACTCCCGTTGGTGACTTGAACTGGCACTTGTTTGAATAACGTTGAAGGCCTGGTGTTGATCCGCCATTGATCGCCCCCCCCCCCCCCACCCCCACCCCCTCTGGCTATTACACCTCCAAGTGTAAGCACCATTACAGGAAATCTATACCTAATACCCTCCTTATTATGAATGCTCATTTTCTAACTCCGATAGCAGAGGTGGGCAGTCATCATTATTCCTTCAGGGCTGGCTGAGCTGGCGTGATTGTGTGCAGGTTTAGACATTTTCATTCTCCCCTCTTTACTCCTTAAGACCAACTTCTAGCTATGCAAATGCTAAGTTGCAGCTTCATTGATATGCTCGTGCAGAGAGGCCAACACATCTCGGGAGTAGCTGCAGGGGGAAGGTTGTGACTACAGCGCTAGCGGAGCAAAACAACATCACCGAGGGAGCTTTTTTTTTTTTTTTTTTTTTATGAATTCAAATGCACGTTAGAGATGTATAGATGGGGCACGTGGGGTCAAAGCGAAGCCCCGGGGGCCGTCCTGGGCCGCGATGAAACAATGACCCCCGTGAGCTGCCAAATTTAGAGGCAACCCGTGTCTCCTAGGAAGCATCTCCATTTGGGTTGGAATGGCGAGTGTGACCCTCATCTCGCTGCTCCTCACCTCCCTCTAATTGAATCAGGCTTCTGCCCATGATAATTCAGTGTGTGTGTGTGTGTGTGTGTGTGTGTGTGTGTGAGAGAGAGAGAGAAAGTCCGAGGGACTGTGGAGCTGCGTGTTTTGCAAGGAGTCTGTTAAACCAGGTCTAAAATCGTTAAAATTTGACTTTCTGAGCTGACCCCCCCCACCCCACACCCCGCCCCTCTCGCTTCGGATAACCATCCAATATGTTTCGGACGTGAAGGGAATATTGTGCGCGAGCCCGAGGGGCCTCATGGCCCGAGACCCAGGGGAGCTCTGTCGCGAAAAAATCTCTATTAAATTCCCTCGTGGACATTCCCCGGGAAATGATGCATTATAAATGTTGCCGCTTCCCCCCCCCCCCCCCCCCCCCCCCCAAACCCCAAACCCACCCCCTTGATACGAGGCGTTTTATTATATTCGGATTCAGATGAATTTAATTAAGAATCAGCGGAATAAACATTAAAAATGTATGATTGGGAACTGCCGCAAGTTTTATTTTTTTTTTATTTTTTTTTAATCCGCCTTCCGTCGAGCAAACGAAAACATGTTCAAGCCCTTTTCAGAGCCTTCTCCAGCATTAATTAAAGTAGGCCCCCCCGTCCCCCCCCCCCTATTTTCTATCGCCGTGGAAGACCAAAGTGTGTCTCTGGCGGGGACTTGGCATCATCAAGGCCGCTCCGCGGACACAAAACTTGGGGGGTGAAGAATCGCTCTTCTCCTGTCTCCAATTTCCCCGACGCTCTCTCGTTCGGCGCGTCGAGATTTTTTTTAATTTTTTTTTTTAGAGGGGGGCTTCGAGGAGAGGAGCTTATGCCTCATAATTAGTGGACTGTGGACTGCTTTGAGAACGTCGAGGAGGTAAACAGGGTTTAATT
>NC_084900.1:4454285-4590194 GCF_949316345.1 Pungitius pungitius | reverse complement strand
AACAGTTACATTCACGCTGCGTGTGTCAGTGTCATGAGCCACAAGCCGGAATGATCCCTGTCAGGCTGGTCACCATCTCTGAACATGTCCGAACCCGTAGGCCCACAGCCTCTCACACACACACACACACACACACACACACACACACACACACACACACTCAATCTGCTGCATTTGAACGTCTCATCACCTCTTTGCTCCTTAACAGTCATCTCTCATGCGACGGCCCTGCTCGTGCTCATGTGCCTTATGTGTGACACGTCCCCCCCCCCCCGTCAAGAATCGACAGCCTGTTCCCGACGTGACAACCCCCCGCCCTCAAAGTGCGCGCGCGTGTGTGTGTGTGTGTGTTGTGTATCTGTCGACGCGGTGACCCCCGCGTGACAAACCGCGCGGACGGAAAAGTGACACATGAGCGCGGTGTGACAGCGGCGTCACCTGTCTCCTCGGCGGCACATGACATGCACCGACCAAAAATAAATAAAAAAATAACAAAGCATGTGTTGTTTCATCGCCACTTCTGTCCCACTGAAATCGAGAGTGTTTTGCCTCTGTGTTTGTTGATACACGATGGCACTGCGTCGTCGCTAAATGCACGCATCGCCTGAGGAATTAAGCCTGCCTGAACACCGGAGAGCCGGCCAATTACATGGCCGGGATTAAACGGCAAATCCCCGCTAATAATGAGAACCAATCGCAATGGACGCGGGGGTATCCTAGCAACCGGCATCACTCGGATGGTTGTTTGGGCACAGTACCGAATGTTGTTGTTGTTGTTTCTTTTCTTTTTGTTGATGGGGAGGGGAGTATAAATACGTGCAGGGAAACAAAGAGACGCTTAAGAGAGGACGACGGATGCAGAGGAGGGAAAGGAAGACAAAAAAAAAGGAAAAAAGCCATAACGATACTGTGAAGCGGCTGAACTGACAGGCATGTTTAACGGGGATAGAGAGGAGACATGGAGGAGAGACGCACACTGTGTGAGGGTGGAAAGCAAGTGGAGACGGACGGAGAAAAGAGACACAGTGGAGAAAACACTGAGGGCTCCAGGAGGAATTAGACAGCTTAGGGGGCATTATGTCAGTGTACATGGGATTTAGAGTATAAATCTGGATTATGGCCTTTTGCTTTGATAGAAAATGCCACCTTATAGGCAATGGAGCGGTGTTTTGTTCTTCGGGCAGATATCAAAGGCGCCGCCCTGCTGCTTTTTTGGAAAGCACGGACAGAAGGTGGGCACTAAATCCTGGGGAATTCAGAGGGGATTTGTAAAGCCAACCACTCCGTTTTTTTCTTCGTGTCCTGAAAGTGAAATAAATGGACGCACACACACACACACAGACACACAAGGGGGGGGAGGGGGGGGACGCACTTCTTTTAACATGCATTCAATCGCTCTGTTTCACTTTGGATCACAAACGTGAGGCTTAAAGGAGACGGCATGGGTGTACTGCAGAGGCTGCAGCAAGGTGTCGCGGATGGAACGTGCGCGCGCGTCACCACCACACAGCGGTTGCATCTCCCCCCCCCCCACACATACGCGCACCAAAGAGAATTGCCTCCATCAACCGCACGTTTATTGTCAGCCTGGTGAAGGATACGGTGCAACTCGGCTGAAATCCTCCACAGTCCTCCTCCGCAGTAATGTGCCGCTTTGCAGCCCTCTTTTCGGGTGCCTCAGTAAATAGGGCCATTGTGTGGAGTGCATTACCCAAAGGTTTTTCTCCCATTACTCCCTAGAGGGGTTTTTTTGTTGCGGGGGGGGGGGGGGGGGGGGGGGGGCTGGTATCATATTGGCTTCACTTTCCTCTTTTGCAGTCAGATGCAGGGGCCCGGAGGAGGCGTGACATGTTGAAAGCGGATGTTTAAGAAAAAAACTGGTGGGCAAAAAGGGGTCCCGGTTTTAACGTGAAATGGCTCAACGGTTTCTTGCAAAAATGATGAGGGGAAAAACAATGGCGCGGCCATAATCTAATCAAAGGACCAATTCTGAAGCTTTTTCTATATCTTGGCCAATTAGAGGCTTATCGCGCATGCTACATTTTTGCCAACGTTTTTTTTCCAAAGCTTACCACGCTTTTTTTTTGGACTGATTTCATACCCACCAGAGAGCTTTTGGCTTCCATTCACTTCAGAGAGGTGTGAAAATCACCTCACAGAGATTGTCATAGTGAGTTAACCGACGCGTGGCATTTTTAAGAGGAAACCAACTTCCCTTCAAACAGAGATTTGGTAGATTCAAACCCATCCAGTGAAATTAAGAGTTTACTCATGTTTCCTGTAATAAAATAATTTGTTTTTGGTTGCTGGGTTTGGATTTGACATTGACAACGTGAAAAAAAAGGACCATTCAAAGGATTTTGTGGCAACAAAATACAGTTTTCGTGCTGCCAGTTTCCGGGCCTCAGTAACGCGGTGACGAAACACATCACCTTGCCAACGGAAAGGCAGGAAAGAAGAAAATTTAATGTGGATGTGCTTCAGCTTTTTAAAAAAAACACATGACCATGTTTTAGGGTTTCTAATGAGAGGCCAATGGTTTGCGACTCCAAACATCATGAGCCGCTGGTGAATTTTAGTCCGGCATTCACTCTCCTTTTTGCTCTGGTTTGGTCTCCACCAACTCCTTTGCGAAATCTCGGCCAGTTGTTTTGTAACGTTCACCATCTAGTCGCTGGGGGCAGGAGGCGTCCGGAGTTTTTAAAATGCTGTTTAGCTGAAAAAAAAAAACTAGCTTGGTAGACATCAAAGCAGAAAGCATAAGCAAAACATCTACTGTGATCCATATGAGAACGATGAATATGACTGCTTTACACTTGATTATGTTTGACAAATAAAGAAAAGGCAAATGGGATTTCATTAAAATGAGTTTCTTTTGGCATGCCTCCAAAAGCAGAATATTCTTATTTAAAACACAAAAATATTACTCAAATTCCAAAAGCTGTACCAAATGTGCCAAACTATAGCAGCTTTACTGCTATGGTCTGTTGATGACATCATGTGTGCTTAAAGTCTACTGCACAGTACATTTTTCGCATACGTCAGTTATATAATATATTTTTGCAAAGCGCACAGCGAGATGTCACCTCGTTCCCCTTTAATATCTAATCTCAGCTCGCCGCCTTTTGTATTTTTTCTCTTTTTGACCGCTCGCTCGTGGAAAAGCCAAAACCGTCTGAACTGGCCAAAACGAAATGAAAGTCATAAGGGGCGAGATGTTGCACCGAAACAAAGTCGCCCCATCACGACACGGCTCGCATTTACACCCCCCCCCCCCACCCCCCCTCCCCTCCCTGAAGGCACAGGGAGCTCTGATGTGTCCCTCTCTGTGTGTGTGTGTGTGTGTTTCTTTCTCCGACCCTCACTCTGTCTTTCTCCAGCACTGCAACTCGATGTCAAATAGAGTCAGTGCCCACACCACGGGCCTGAGGGAATGGGGAGACAAGTCTGCCTTTCTGCAGTCTCGTCGCTTCATCTTTTCCCCTTGACTCCCCCCCCCCCCCCGCCCCCCGCCCCACACACGCTTTTCTCAAATACAAAAACATAAAAAAAAAATCCACATGGTGGATGGTGTTCTTTAAAATGCGAGACCCTGGGGAAAAAAAAAGGCACTTGCCTTAATCAAAAGGAATCTAGAAGGATGGTTAAAAAAAAATGAATTTCTCTCCCATCATTTGCATTCGCGCCAAACATTGTTTCCGCTGTTAATTTCGACAAAAAAAAAAAAAAAAAAACGTGCCAGAACGTGGTCCCCATCCGGCACCGTGAGCACTTGTTCGTTTGATTATTTCCCCGTGCATGAAATGTGCATTTCAATCTAAGTTGGCAGTACTATATTTGGATAAGATGAACTGAGACTGTTTAATCAATATGAATGGTTTTCACCAGCTGTCCTTGGCTTTTCTTTCTTTTTTCTTTTTTCCCTGAGCAATCTGACAATGAAAGAGAGCACATCGAAGGAAATGTGTGTGTGTGTGTGTGTGTGTGGAGGGATTTGCTAGGCGACAATAAAGAATGGGAGTGGGAGGAGAAGGAGGAAAAAATAGACCAGGGGACAATTAGGAACAGCAAGTGTTAGAAGCAGTCAAGACACGGATTGAGAGAAGCGAAAGAGTCTCTCGTGATTTATACGGTTATTATCTGGTGCACTTGTGGGTGTGAATGGAAGCTGTCATGCATTTGCACCCTGGCAGGTCTCCTCTCCGGCGCGTTGGAGGCACCGGGCCAGCCCCCCCCCCCCCCCCCCCGCCAACGTTTTGGCATTGGCATCCCGTGCGGTAATGGGCCCCCATTTGCCGCTTGTCACGATAAGACGGGGTTCGCCTCGTCCTCGCCGGGGCCCCCGCGTCCCCTCGTTGTGCGTCCGTGATCCCCCCCCCCCCTCATTCCGACTGCCCTATTTGTTTGCCGCTCGCCTTCGAGCAGAAGAGCACAAGAAAAACTTTTGGCTCGTTTGTGTATATTCCCTGCAAATGAAAATCAGGCGTTTTCCTCTTTCCGAAAAAAACAAAAAAAGCCCCGACCGAAGCCCCGCAGCCGGTGAACTCCCGGTCATCGCCGACCCAATCCCACGCGGCCCAATGAGAGACGTTATTCTTTCCGGGGGGGGGGGGGGGGGGGTTTCACGCGGTCACACTGGGGATCAAGATGGAGCAGATGCCGGGTGTGTGCGGAGGCTAATGAGGTAGCAGAGTGAGGTTCAGGGTTCAGCCGCACTCTCCACCGCGGAGACCCGAGTTTGTTTGGAGCCGTGCCCTCGGCTCCGTATCGCCCTGAGCAGAGGAGACAGAAGATCGCCAAGGTCTTGACCGTTCCACGGCAGAGAATATTAATTGGAAATTGGTGGGGGGGGAAAACTTTTTTCAAGGGGCAATGAGGGATTTGAGAGGCAAGATGTGTGTGGTGTGTGTGTGTGTGTGAATGGGAGCAAAAAGTGGCGTCAAACACATTGGTCGCCTTGTCTCCAATCAAATGAGGGAATTATTCTCTAAACATATTGAGAGCACATTCAACATCCCCAAAATTCCCCCCCTCCCCCCCCAAAAAAAGTAAGATCAATGACTCATGCATTATTTTGCATGGCTGGTCATTAGTGTAATGGCCCACCGGCTGTTCTGTGAAAGCCAGATCCCTCACAGACAGAATCAGAGTATTCCCTGACATGTCGCCCTCATTTTGTTCAAATTAGAGCCTCTCTGTTCAAATATGTACATGGCCGACGTACGCCATATGCCGCGAACATGTTTTCGGTAATCTGTTTGCCTACTCCTCGAACGCGACGCCGAAAAAAAAAAAAAAAAAAAGCGACGGACGGGGGGAAATCAGAGGCGCCGTGGCCCCGTGATGCGGAGTTTGAAGATTAGCTTCTGATTGATGCACTGGCTGCTCCGTGGAGGTGAGGTGAGCTTCTTGTTGCACCAGCCTGGTGTTTTTTGTAGCGCCAGCCAAGAGGGATTATGGGTAGTGGGCTTTAATATCTGATTTTAATTAGCAGTTTAACACAGTGATCACGCCTCATTAGGGGACTGGGGGATGCTGAGGACGTGCGCATGTATGCCGGAGAGTACAGAAGGAAGTGCGGCGTGGAGAATAAAGAGAAGGCTCCCCCCCCCCCCCTCCCCCACGAAAAAATCTGCCAATGTGATGTTTTTCCAGTTGATTATAGCAGAGGTTTCATCAGCAACTAATCCCAAAACATAGAGACTTCACGGCAAACGGAAAATGTCATGATGCGCGTTGTAAAACCCCCTCGCCGTGTGTGCGATTTGTTTTGTCGCTCCGGCATCCGTGGGCCGGCTGCCAGCCTTCATCGGCTTGTTTGTGTGGAATTCCCCCTTAGCCTTGCCCCCGCATGCCACTTAGGGATTTAGAGTAAGTGTATCAAATCTGTGAATAGTGCTCTCTAGCGCGGGATAAAAAGATTAAGGCACTTTAACCCCTGGGATCCCAGCAACCCTCTTGCTCCCGTCACCCAGGAATTAGTCTGGCTCCTCCGATAGTGTCCGTTTTCCATCGACGGTCGACGGGCGCTTGCGAAGGCCCGGCGGGGGCGCCAAGAGAGAGGGGGGCCGGCCAGCGCGCTTGGTGCTGTACCAGGATGCTTTGTGGCCGGGTGAAAAAAAAAACAAACAGCCCCCCTCGGTGTTATTAATGGTATAATGGGAAAGGAGGAGATGTGTTTGAAATGCTCCAGTGCCTTTTTTTTTCTTCCCCGCTCTGCCCGATGCCCGCTTTCCTCTTCATCCTTGTCCCACTCGTCTACTCACTCCAAGTCCCCCCCCCCCCCCCCCCCCCCGTTTCTCGCCGTCCCCCCCCTCCATGCCAGCGGCTGTCTGTATATGGTGAGATGCATTCAATCCACTTCCAATCCCCTGGGTTTAGTTCAGGGGCCATGCTCATTTTGTCGGAGGCAGTTTCAACCACCTCTCCCAGCCCCCTTGAATTGCTCTCTGCCTTTCTTCAGCAAGGAGGTTGAAAATGCACTCCATAAATCCCTGGAGATGTGCGTCAGAATGACAAACGGCAGAGAGTCATCATCCACCCGAAATTGAAACCGTTAAAGTGCAATAAGGCCTTTCTCCAGTTGATCATTTTGAACTAATACCTCAATTCAAACAAGATGTTTTCCGAAAATCCCCTTTAATGCTACTTAAACAATGCAAAAGATTTTATTTTGTGAAGGAGACGCCAACATTAAAGTGTACTGGAAAGTAGGGAAAGTAAAACTGTTAATACTCTAAAGAGCCCAGTAAACCAGGGGATACATGGGAATTAGGGCCGAGATTAGTACGCCAAGTAAAGCAAATAGTGGGTCTGCATCGGAGTGATGACCCGGGCGACCCGGGGGGGGGATGAGATCCATAGCACCAGATGTTGCTCATCCTTCATAACATGTTTGTGTCACTCAGCCTCTCTCTCTCTCTCTCTCCCTCTCCCTAATGCCTTCATTTGATACCCACATATCCGTTGTTTGCCCATTTTTTAAAGGCTCCCTCTGGTGCCTTCCGAATATAGACTAGCTCTATCACGACGACGATCCGGACAGCGTGTGAGATGGATACGTGTCTGCTTTGGTCTCGCAGCGGCGTTTAAGAGTCTGAAATGAAAAGAGCGGGCTTTTTTTTTTTTTTTTGTGAAGGGAAAATCAATTGAAGTCTATTTGATATCCGCAGCCCTCATTCATTGAAACGCATGAATCCTTCCACCAACACAGGAGGTCACCTCGTCCGTTCCAACCAACGGATAAACATTATTGTTTAGTCCTCACCGAACTGTGCGCCGATGGCCTGCAGAGCTTTAAGTCGAGAGGTGCTGAGCATCTGGCCGTCTCGCCTCCGCCTCGTTGAGCTTGCCTCTTAACGCCGCCATAATTAGTTTTCGTCCAGCCCCCAGCACCTGGGTGTCTGGTGTTGCAGGGCCGCGTCTCTCAGAGAGAATCGAACCTGTCTGGCAAACAGAAACAAACTGCCCCGGCGCGACTCGCCTCGTTTGTACGCCTCCCTACCAGATTGCTTATTGAACAGCGAGCGTGACAGTTTAAAGGGCCGGAAGGGGCAGCGGAGGGGGAGGGCGGGGGGGGGGGGGGATTGGGGGGCGGCAGGTCCACACCGAACACAATGTTTCGGGACACCTCTAATTTTTTCATCATTTAAAGTTGTCCTGTAATTAATCTGCCTGTGCATTTCATTAAAAAGGAAAAGTTGAGGGTGTAATTGGAAGCGGAGAACAGTGTGAGCGGTAATGCATGGTGGCAGCGGGGATGCATCACGTTAGTTAATCTGAAGTTGACCTCTGAGCAACTTGGGGGGGGGGGGGAAGAGAGAGACAACAGACTCCAGAAGCCCCCTCCAGAAGACGCAGAACTTGCATTTCATTCTGGAAATGAATCGATCAGCTAGATTCTTTCAGGGGACGGAATGCGTTTTGACGCTTTGCATCAGATTACGGTCATTTTGGTAATAACCAAAACCCAGCTGCACCTACTGAACCTTTATAATCACGCAAAAAAAAGGTGTCCACCAAGATGACTCATCTCGTGCTACGTCCGGGTCCGCTGCGGCGGAAAAAAAACACTGACTCCAGAGCCTGCGTTACTCTCTTTGGCCTCAGAAAAAGATGAATAATTGAAGAGCTACGAACCCGCGCCGAGTCAGCTCGATTGCTAATGGCACGTCACGCACCATTTTGGCGTACTCAGCCAAACAACATCTGTGACATGTGTGTGCAGGGATGCGGAAACAAAAGACACATTTTCGGGCAGTCGTCTTGAGCCCGGGACAGTGATGGTCCAGTGACGAAACTGAGCGAGGCCAGTAAATGAGAGTGAGAGAACTACAAGTGGCAGGAAGTGCTAGTGAGGTTGCTATGTAACGTGGTACGGCATATAGGTTTCACTACCTGTTTGATTTTTTCAGGTTGCTGAAATAGGTGGTTACTGCATGTGGGGTAAAACCTACAAGGGGAACTCTGCCCCTGTAGAGCCCTCATGATTCATTCAGCGGATTAGCATATTTCCTCAAAAGCCACCAAACAATGTTGATACATACTGTATATACATATATAATATATATTTGAACGCAGCTTCAAGGAATCACGGCGACGGGTGTGTGTCGTGACAACTGTGTGAATTAGCACGCAGAAATATCAAACAACACAACGCCGAACCCTCTAATGGGCCGGCAATTACTGCAAGTCCCACATTCATGCAAACGGCCTTAGCACAAGCCACGAGTCATTAGGATCACTTTTAAAGGCTGAGCGCTTGCGCAGAGGTGGGGCGCCGAATGAGGGGCGAGGGGAGGGTTTGTTTACCTGCGGATCGCTCGTTCACAGGCTGCAAAGGGGATCGGCTGAGAAATTAAACTGCGATGAACATAGATCTCAGTTCATATGCGAGACTTGGCCAGGACCGAGCTATTGAACATTCAACTCACGTGGCAGCTCTCGTTTTACTTCTACTTGCTTATGTCCTCATTCAGGAGGCGGCCGAGTCGTCGAAGGGTACATATGCGCAGCTATACTCGCTGACCCGCTGATTCTGGAGTGGCCCGAGGCGGGGTACGAATATTGTTACGGGATGGGGGAGCACCGGGAACTTTTCGCAAATAAGAAGATCTCACGATCCCGCCTCCGGTGTTATCCGACAGCGCTGCTGTTGTCCAAGACCATGCCCCAAAACCGGCAATGAAGCAAGATGTCCGACCATAATTTGACATTTTGTGGAATACACTTATGAATTTATTGCTGCGAAATAGTTTGAGATGACAGATTCCATTGTCATATTTTTGGTTGTTAATATTGCTGAAGTCAGCAGAAAAGATCTGGTTACCTAAATCTCTGAAGTTCATTACATAAAACCCTTAATATTGTTCGTTCAGTTATTGAGAATGGGACATTTGGATTTCAAATGGGACTATCTGCCGGACGTTAACTTCCTGGAGTTGATATTGATTATTGGCTTCCGTATTTCATGCGATTCATGATACCTTTCTAGATCTCTCTTTTCACTCACTCCCAGATTTGGATTAACGTCAAAAACCACAGAGATTTTGTAAATTGATCATTCTTTGCTTACTCAACGAACCCAAAGCTGCGCGCACTCTCTGCTCGCAGTACGCCAGCCGCGTTTCACACCAAACACACACGTCAGGATTGCAAAACTGATGTTTATCACAGCTAGTCGAAGGCAGATGTGACACAAGTGGATGAAAACCTTAAAAACTAGAAATGCACGGACGGAATTTTGGGTACAGCCAGCAATGCCTGTAAGTCTCTACCAGCGTGCAGTCTAACCTTTTTTTTATTATTTTTTTTACAGTTTATCAACTATTATTTTCTTGGTAATTATTTTTTCAATATGACAGTCGTATTCAGGCAGCGCTCGAGTAAGAAGGAAATTAGCACACTCTGTTCATGTAAAACCTTCCCCTAATTGCATCTCGGTTGTCCAATCATTTCTCAACTAACTGCCTCCAATCGCTCTTGTATTAAGAGGTAGCGAAAGCCATGAAAGGAACGAGGTCCTATTTACGTTCTTTTTACCTGGTGGCATCAGCATACCTGCCAGGGAAGGGTCAGGGAGGGTCCTCCGACAAATGCACGCTCTCGACTGGGCTGCGAGGTATCCTCCATTCTAATTAGGCAACATATTCCATGAAACCTTTCCCGTATTTAAACACAGGAAAACAGCCTGACTCGGTTATTTTCGATGAGTGTTAATTGCAATAAATTTCACCCCCCCCCCTCCCCCGTCTTGTTTCTGTAGCATTTGGGATGATCGTCAGGTTATGTGGTTGCTAGATTTGGCTTGGGGATGACTCGGTATGTTTTAGACATAATGCTGGCCTTTCATTCAGTCAGTCACCCGCCCACGCCAGAAAACAGTGTGAAAGGATTGGGACGAGTTTTGGTAGGGAGGGGGGGGGGGGGGGGATTTGCACGGCTCCCCGCTGCTCTCACCAATGCACACATGCAGACCCCCTGCTCTTGGTTGTGGGCCTGGAGACGCCTCCGGCCAGATGATACCGAGCAGCGACTCGGGACTCCTTTGCCCCCCCCGCCCCCCCCCCCCGAGAGGAAAGGCTGCAACGGCAAGTCGCCCCGTGCACTTTCACAGAGATGCTTGAATTTAATTAAATTCAAATGAATCAAAATGTAAAATTGCATGTGAGTCGCGTGGGATGTAAGCGCACATTTCCTGTGCCGATGTCCTTTTGGCACGAGAGGGAGCAGAGCGTTAGCATATGACTCGCTCCTTTCTGTAATTGAATTCATCATTTCTACTTTGGAAAAACAAACACTCGAAACATGCCGCGAGGGGCTCAAGGCGGTCAGCGCGACAGGTACCGATTCATTGGTCGAAAAGGTGTCGTCCATTCCATCCGGCACTCAACTAGCTCCGTGTTTTCATTATGTTAATGTAAACGTCTAAAGCTTGTTGGGCGTGAATATTTTCAGAAAGAAATGACTTTTACATCACAGGTTCATCCATAATTTATGTGGTCATTAGGTACCACTCACTTGCTGGTTAAGTATTCAACCACCAATAAAGCTTGTTTCTAATCACATTAAAGCCACGGTGATCCTGCCAACTGATCTTAGAGGAGAATGTTTGCTCAAGTTATCACGCTGTTTCTCACTTTTTTTCTTTCTTTTTTTTTTTTTCCCGCCCTGCATACTCCCAGCTGGCTCTCTAAAAGCGGCTTAACGACACCTGGGGCCGTTTTCACACCCACGCTCGCTGCTGTACCTAAATTCAGTTTGGGGAGTTTCAGGGCTGTTAACTCACCTGAAGCTATTGGAGCTATTTTTTATTTGCCAAGTGCTCTCCATTGTGAGACAGTCTCATCTCCAAATCCCGCCCCCCCCCCCCCCCTCCGCCCCACCCACGGTGATGCTATTTGAACAAGGCTCTTGTCCGTCCGGTTTTATTGGTTTATACTGATGCGTGGGGAATGAATGAGAAACGGGCCTGTGAGAAAGGTCAGGAGTCAAATGAGAAATATGAAAATCTTTCCCCTGTGTTTGCTAGAATTTTATTGTGTGATATTTGGAATGTTTTCTGAATAATTCATCGGGTGGCCGGTAACAGTCAAGTGGACAGTCCCCACGAGAGCCTGCTCCCAAAATGTCAAGTCCCCGGAGCGACCATTAGAAAAACCCGAACCTCAAGTGTCTTCTTGATATCAAACTATTGAGCAAATGATTAAAAGGTGGCGTCAGAGAAAAGGAATCCATTTCAAGACCATCTTTTTATGTCAAGTTATGTCAGTGCACGCTTTCATTTCTGACAGCGTTCTCCACACCAATAACAAAATTGATCCGTCCGCGTCCTGCGGCACTTCCAGAGTAAACGTGCACTTTATTCTTTCTTTTTTTTTCACTCTGGGAAATTAAGACAAAGAATGATGTGCTAGACACTTGCTCCCACACACATTTCAGGGTAAAAAAAAAACTCTGATCTGAGGCAACCTGCCGTCAGCAGTTCATGAATCTGAGGCACACAGCAGGGCAGCTCGAGGGGTGTGTGTTAATTTCTGGAATCGAGACATTTGTCATCGTTGTCATTCGCCCTCCTCCTTCACTGCATCTTATACAGGATCCCCCCCCTTCCTCCAGGGTTCCCCCCCCACACTCCTTATACCCTTGGATTAGATAATCGTCTTAGACACCCGGCTTTCAAGACCTCCTAGACTTCTCTTTCTAGACGCATAACTGGATCCGCGCCTCTATTTTCCAAATGAGACCACTTTGACTGGCTCGGAGGGAGGTATCGGGGGGGGGGGGGGGGGGGGGGTTCAATCTCGGCGGGGGATCTGATCGGGCCGTAATTGAATTTGAGGGGTCAGATCAAACGCTCGGCTCTCCCCACTAAGGCTACCGTAACCTCCCTAGGAAGGAGCGAGAAGAGGAATGCTTGGCGAAGTCCGGCGGGAGCGAGGGAAGATTAAATCAGGCAGGTTTGGAGTGGGGGGGGGGGGGGGGGGGGAGGCATTTACTGTACGTGTTTGGGTTATATTTTGCTTTCACTGGGAGGAGATGGTGTTAGACAGTGTGCGTAATGGAAGGGGAAGAAAAGTCTCCTGGCTGCTTGGGGAGGCCGAGCAGCAGCTCTCCTTCGGCGGGGGCGGAAATGTCACCTGGGGGTCATCGGGGGGGGGGGGGGGGGGCTTTAGGCCATTACCGGTTGCAGTCAGTGCCGGGCCTCTAGTGCCCTTGTTTCGGGATGCATACGCGGATCGCGTTACCAGGTGTGCGAGCAGCCAGGTTTCTCTAATCAAACACTCCCGCCCCCCCCCCGCCCCCCCGTTAGAAAATAACATGTTTGCGTTGCTTGATTCCGAGCGATGCTGCAATGTGCATGTGATAAAAAAAAAGAGAAACAAACAACGCGAGATCTGCTCCTAATTCCATATTGAATGGCTTATGTACCGTGCCATTGCCCCCCCCCCCTCCCCACTCCCCACCTACATTAATGGACACGTGCACGAGTTTAAAAGCATTTCAATCAATGAGACCGAATCTCTAATGGGGCCTGCTTTCAGGGAAGGGAGCTGGAATATACGTTTTCATTACACGGACCAGATTGCGGCGTTCACTCAGCGCACTCAGCCCCGTATTGAAATGAGAGGTGTGCTGCTTGATTACCGGAGAGAGAGAGAGAGCAAAAAGCTTCTGAGAGACTGAAGATAGTGAAGATTGGTGCCTATGCCCCCCCCCCCCCTCCACCCGCCTCCTTCTTTTCTAACTTGTTTGATTTTCCTTGCAGTAGCAAAAGGGAAGAAAGTAATCATTAGATTCAATGATGACTGGATTCGAAAATACAGGTAATGTATTTTTTAATGTTGGAAAGTTTAACCTCACGGTAGGAACACAGAATACAACATAAATCTGCCTTATTTTATAATGTGTCTCCCTATTTGGACGCTCCGAAGAGACAGAGCTAACTCCAACATAGTATTGGTAATGGGATTTTTTTTTCTCCAATTCCATTATGGAATATTACAATATACGATGTGTAAGCACTGCACACTCCACAGACATGACAAAAACGTATTTTTATATTGTGACTACACCCGGTTCTAACAGAAAAACCTTATGAAAGCACACAGGGAGAGATGACAACTTCAAATATATATATATATATATATTTTTTAATCAAAACACATGAAAGCAGAATCCGAAGCGGTGCCTTTTTCAGACTCAGCGAGTAATAGAAGTGCCACGAGCCAAACGCAGTGCTCCGTAGGGGACCGCAAGCACGCGTGCCATCGTGGCAGCCACGAGATTCCAAGATGGAAATAAAACAGGTGTTTTGTGATCACTTTTTGCGTTCACGTAGGGTGCTAACGTGCTATAAATACCACTTGATAACGGCGACGTCTTGAAGAGTGACAGCAGAATTCCTGCTGTCAACGTCTCATGCTGCAAGGCAGCGCCGAGCCACTCGATTCGCTCTCGACGTCTGCCTGCCGCTGCCTCGGAAGTTGTGTGCTAACTAATTAAAAATGTGTTGATAAACGACAATTTTTCCCCTTGTTTTGCTTTAATATTTCCATTATAATCAGGAGGAGTTAATTCGTCCAACTTCCAGACTTCCATAGTTTATGACACATTTAATAAACTTAATATTGCCTTTGGTAATGATTTAATCTTGAGTAAAAATGTAATTACTCTCCCCTACTGTGAGGTGCATATGCAGTACTAATATAATATGAAGGTTTGGTAGGCAATCTTTATGTAACGTAAGTCGTGAGTCAATATAATCCCCATTTAGTCAAGCGGAATATTGCATTTTTTAAAGAAATTTAAATGTTATCCTCAATGTGTCAAACAGGGTTTTAAGTCCCTGTACAGCCCTTATATGATCCATCACAATGGTCCGATTGATTTTATGGATGCTATGCATTATGGTAAAATATTGACGGATAAAACAAACATTAGCACCTTTCTTGCAAAGATATGCCAGATAGGCCTCAAATATGACCCTGCCGGGACCTTTATTTGCTAAATATCAGTAGAACCTTTACTATGTCGCTGCGAGCCGTGGATTCAAGTGCTTGAACATTCATACAAGGAATTATCATGGCTTATGGCTACTTTTAAGAGGATGCTGGGCACTCTGATTTATTAGGAACTCCTATTAATCTGCAGCCACGGTAAGAAGCACTTCTTGCAGTGCATAAGCTGAGCACATTTATACCCTACTTCCATCATTTCATCGCACAATCTTTGCATAGCCACTTCCATCACGTGGTGCTTTAGAAATGACTGGAATGTACTTATTTGATTTGAGCTATTATTATTATTTGGTTTATTATCCTACGATTAAACTCACGCCAACGTTTTCAATTTCATCATCCATCACCTGTCAACCTTTTACACACAACTGGGTGTGTACAACAGAGACACACACACACACACATGGACACACGTGCGCTTACACCCACATGACTGTCTTTGTCTTCTCTCTGTGTGCCTTCTGGGTTTTGTTTTGAATTCATAAAGTAAAGAAAGGAAATACAGGTTTCTTTATTTTTTCTTCTTCTTCTGTTTCACGGTGACAAAAACGTTGCAAAGGGATGGACAACAGCTCCAGAGAACAGCAGATATGAACGTAATGATCCCTTTGCCCGGTCCCTGACTGGAGAGGCTGTGTCCGCGCGGTAATGAACCATCTTCTGTTTTACTGCGTCACACACTGAACCTCTAGGACGTCCAGTTATGTGTCATCCATTTGACAGCAGGGCATTAATCTCACACAGATCTTATTCTGGGGACTAGTACGTGAGAGATTAGGTAAAGTGAAGTGTGTGTGTGTGTGTGTGTGTGTGTGTGTACGAAGGAGGGAATCAGGGAGGGTGAAAGTGTGAGTTTAAAGCCCACGAGTGTAACTGGGCCCAGCGGGGGTCGTATTGTACCTCACTAGCACCCCCTACTGCTAAGTCACTGCAGGCTGGTGACGGGGCTGATTTCACACATGTGCATCCATGTTTGTGTGCGTGTTTGTGTATGTGTGTGTGTGTGTGTGTGGTCCAGACTCTTTTCTGCTCAGCTCCCCTGTAACCAGTTTACCAATCAAACCTGTAACTCCCTCTTTGTCCTCCTAAGTTTTTCTTCTTTTCTTTGCACTTTGATGGAGTTGATGAAGTCAATATTGTGTGCGTGTGTTACGGCTAATGAGGGAGGGCCCGTGCTCCGCCCCGGGGGGGGGGGGGCTTCCTGGAGCGCTACTCCGACTCAGACAGCGGGAGGATTAATGGAATGTAAATGTTGATGGATTATTGAACAGGGAAATGATCACGTTGGCTCGAGCACCCATAGAAAAAAAAAAAAAACTCGGAGTTGATGAGCGTGCGTGAACGTGATTGTGCGTGAACGTGATTGTGCGTGCGTGCGTGATTGTGCGTGCAGACCTAACAGCCGGAGGTTTAAAAGCTGCGACCCTGCAGCCCGCCTTTAAATAGCTGAGCAGGGAAGCCGAGGCAAACGCCGGTGAAAGCCAAATACACACAAAGTCAATGGGACCCTGAAGTGTGTCATCAATACTATGAGATATACAAAATCCACTGATACGCTGTAATCAAATCCTCAATTGGGTAATCACATTTAATTACAATGTTTTCTGTTCCTTTTCTCCTCTTGTGTTTTTTTTTTTTTTTTGGCGTAATTCACTCATAGACGCGAATCAAAAGTGTCAAAAAACGGAGTGAGTGGCAAACCTCTGCTCTTTGTCTTATTCAATAGCTCCCCATTAAGTCAGCTCAAGTAATTAATTTCCAGCAGAAGAGAGGCACTCATGGACTCAATAGTAAATGAGGAAAAATGATCTGCCGAATAATACGCAGCTTTATGAATAGCTAGATGCTAATAAGGTGGGGTTTTTTGGGGGGGGGAAAGAATAAAGTCAAGTCGAGATGAAAAAAATACCATATCTCATATCAAAACCAGTTAGGTTGTGGGTAATTAATTCTGCCTTTTGATGGCTTGTTTGATGGTGTATCTGACGGCGTGTGTCCGTGTGCCCGTCTCGCCGCACTCGGGTGGATTCATCCACTGTGATCTGAAGTCTTGGGAGGGAATAAAGCAGGAGACGGGGCACAGAGGGAGATGCACGTTTGTCTTTAAACACGACTGGATCATAACTCGACACCGGTTCAAAGCTGCGGAAAGCGCCTTTTTTTTTTTTTTTTTTTTGTTGAAGCATATCACATAATGAAGAAGAAAAAAAAAATGCAATGCAAGAACCCTTAAAGCCCGCTTCCTTGACTTTGAATCCCACCAACGGTCATATCTCCACATCTTATCTCCTCCCGGACGCCCGAAAGTTCAGCTCGGAGGATTTGAATCAACGGACAAACTTCAGGGGGAAGAAAGCGGATTAGTCGATTGTTGCCCTCGCCACACTCGAGCTGAATACAAGAGGATGCCGGATGTGCTGTTTTTAGTAGCGCTCCCCTTTAGGAATACACAGCCAATACCGAATGAAGCTCCTCTAAAGGCCACTTGCATAACTCTGCAGCCGAGGATGACCTTTTACTTTTTTTCTTTTTTTTTTTTTACTGATACAACACCGAGTCACAGGTAAAGACTGAATAGAGTAATATGTTTCATGGCTCACAGATATTTATAGTTCATTTATGGTTTTAAAGGGACTGCGATTCCCAGAATCTTAAAACAAGAAAAGAAATAGAAGTTATAAGGAAAGGCCCGAATGAGCCCCTCGGAACGTGACGCTATGCGTGCACTGACATTCCACCACTGGACTCGGGGGGGTTGCCGAATGTGCAGAATGCCCCGAGAAGACCGACACAGACATACAAAAAAAAATAAAAAAGCAAAAGCATTGTCCTTTTTTTTGTATTTGTCCACCGATAATACATGTTGCTCAGCATGCAGCTCCATTCTCGACAACAATCCCCGCTGCCAGCCCCGTGGCAGATGCTGCACACTCTGCCCCCCCCCCCCCCCCGCCTGCCGCCCCGCCCTGCGCTGACAGGCTCCGGCTCTCCAGCTAACAAGCCGCTTGTTGGAAAAAGAAAAAAAAAGTGCAGTTATGGCGTGAAGGCCTCCCCGGTGCTGTGCCATTACCCAGCTCCCAGCAGGGCGGAGGGAGGGAGATCATCATTTTCACATAACAAACCGTAGATTATTATTGTGCAGGCAGTTTCCTCAAGTGGAAAATTAGCTTCCGCAACCCCGGGGGGGGGGGGGGGGGGTGCCCACATTCACCGGCAAACAATTTACCACGCGTAAAGAAGAAGAAGAAAAAAAAACGGCGTAAATGAAGCTAATGGCAGGAAAAGCAATCCCTACCTTCTGTTGGCAGAAGCCATCAACCAGCCCCCGGGATGGGCTGCTCACGGCTTTGCCTCTGAAAGGAGGGGGAAGCCGGCAAATAGGGGCCGACAAATTGCTGTTTTTCTTTTTTTTTTTTGGGTTGTGATGCACCAATGATGGCATTCATTACAGGAGCTCCTTTCTGTTATGCATGTGTATGTTGAAAATCTGTTTTCAACACGGGCCGTGACCGTCCGAGCATCCTCATGAAGGCAATATGAAACTTTCATTCCGTGTGTCAAAGTGCCCCCGATGATTTCGTTATCCCTCTCAATTGGAGGTTCAAAATCCCCCCTCGTTGAGATGACTCCGAGTGGTCCATTGATGGTCATCCGCTTGACACAACCGCGTCCTTGTGACCAAATGACGGACGGCGTGAGGTGTCTGGCGCGTAAGAACAAAACGTGACAGGTCGGGCAGTTGGCTGATACTTAGGTGTCATTATTGACTGCATGTTACTCAAAACGGGTCATGTGACGCGACCGCAAGAACATTTTATTTTCATTTCTGAGGTTCTTGTCCGAAAAGAACCCAGTTGAGGACAATACTCGTTTAGGCCTGCTCTCTGAACAAGTTTTCACATGGCACTTGGCTTTAAATCTATAGTGTCTGGCTCCACACAGCAGTTTATTGTACCACTCAAAGTGGGATTTTTTTCCTTTCCGACGCTCAGCGTGAGCATATGATTACCTGACCTCTGTTCAAATCCCGGGACCTGTTTTTCGTCCTTTGTGCGCTTCGCAACAAATCCAATTGTACATGGTGATTGCTTTCATTGATTCTTCCATTCCCCCTCCTGTCCCTAAAGTCCAACACGTACCCAGCATCACCTTCTTCCCCCTTCACACACCTCGATGCTCTCCAATAACGCAACCCACCCCTCCCACCCCTCTTTTTTTTTTTTGGGGCTAGGCTGCCCGCGCGATTTAAGATCTCCACGCGGGCTGCTAACCCGTCGTCGTGGGTTACGAGCCACGCGCTAATTAATCGAATCACAGCGCTACACGGGAAGAGCCAGAGGCTACAGAAGGGCACGCGTGAGGCCTCGCGGAGGAGAATGGGGAATTGCTCAAAACACGCAGGGAGGAGGAGGAGGAGGAGGAGGAGGAGATGAGGGTAAGGGGTATGGGGGGGGGGAGCTCGTGATGGGATTGTGGCTTGAGGCAACCTCTTTTCGAGGCAGCAGATCTTCAGTGCATGTAATTAGACAGGGTGGGGCGGCGGGGCCTTGGCATCACTTTTCATTTAATCTATCGCTGATACGTCTTGCCGGAGTAGGGGGGCGAGCGCTCAAATTAGGAGCTTGCGCCACTACGTTAAGATTCACGGAAGCGTGCGGGTGGAATCGGGACGGACGAAACGTGTGACCTGAACAATGTGGATCGGGGCGAATGTTCCTGGTATGTGAGCAGCGGCTCAGCAGGGGCGCGGAGGTAGAGAGGGGAGGGGGAGAGGCGGAGGGAGGTGGCCGCCACGGCCGAGCAGCGTGATTAACGATTGGTTTCTCTTGGCGAGATGGTTTCATTCTTCCGGCGAATCGGACGGCGCGCAGATATTAGGATGAATGGCGGCGGTGGCGCCTCGAGCGCAGCGGCGGCGCCCCGGTGACGAACGCTCCGCGAAGGTGCGTCGGAAAGCAGAGAGCTGGGCCCGGGGGGGGGGGGGGGGGGGGGAGGTAGCTGAAAACGTGGGGTACAGCAGCAATGGGAGAAAGACGCAGTTCATGAGGAAGACAACGTGGGAAGAGGCCTCACTCCCCTCTCTCCTCGCTCACCTTTTCTCTCTCTCTCTCTCTCTCTTGTGCCAGATGATAGATGGATACCTCCAGACCGCTCATAACTCCCGTCCCTCCCCCCCCCCACCGACGTCACAGCGGTTTCCAGGCCATTGGCGGGACGAAAAAAAAAACTTGGAACCCGCAAATATCTAAACGAGAACAAATGTTTGTCGACCTTGAGTGTTTATCTACCATCTCAGCAGCGGGCCCGGGCCTTCCTCGCCATGCCTCGCCCTTCTCTCTCTCTCTCTCTCTCTCGCTTCTTTATCTTTGTCCCGGTGACGTCTGCGGGTTCAAAGCACAACGTCGCACGCGGACAGGGGACTTAATCTGCAGAGCATGCTACAAAGGCGACCTTGAGGGGGTGCTTTTGATTGAGGTGTTCAAAACCCGGGCGAAAAAAAAAAAAAAAGAAAAGAAGAGGATTGATGGAATCAAGCAAGTGAGATTACTTCACATTCGGTACCACACCCCACCCCCGCTGACCCGGGGGGGGGACGCCGTTGCAAATGAAGTCTGAGAGGGAGAAGAAGGGAGTGAATGAGAATAATGAGAGAGGAATGAAAATACAAAATACAAAAAGAAAGGGAAGGGAAGAAAAGAAGAGTGAAGGTTGTGAGAGAGGAAACTTTAGCTTCTCTCCATCTTCTGCCGGAGCGACGTGATCAAACCGAGGCGTCATCGCGGACAGGCCAATATCGACGCTTTGTACTGTACCAGCTTTTGATTAGTTCCGCTAATCCTTAAGCCTCCGTTTGCGCGTGCAAAGAAAAAGAAGACGAATAAATAATCATTCCCGCTCGTGAGATGGCAAATATTGGAGATGTTTGGATTTTTTGAAGTGGAAACCTTGGGTATTTGTTTGCCCGTAGCTTCCAAACATGAAGAGGGCAAAAATTCCTGTTGGAGCTACGATACGTCCTCCTTGTGTCGTTACGTAAATGCTGCTTTTTGTGTATCATCCTCCTGTCGTCTTCTCTGCTCTTTTACAAATTCCCCCAAAAAAAAGAAGAAGAAATGAATTCCTAATTATTTTGGTCTTCAGTCGGAAAAGTCAACCTACCGGCACCCAGATGAACGACTGGTGTCTCCTCTTTCGGTTATAAGCCGGGAGATCCGTGTACACCGATGTCTTGGAAGCCTATAAAACCCCCTCCCAATCGACACTTTGTCGACCCCCCCGGGAGGCGTTTTCCGCCTCGAGGACGCCTTCCCGAGACGGCGTGCCCCGAACGGCGCTCCAATGCCGTCCGTCACCCTCCAATCTCCAAGGCAGCGTCCCGTCGCTCCTCTCGCCTCGCCGCTGAAGAGGATGGATCGCCGCGACGATCGTTCCGCGCGCGCGCAAATGACTCGGAAACACAAAAGTGACAGACACACTGGCATGAACATGGATTCTCCCCCCCCCCTCCCAATTTCTGCCGCTGCCCTCCCATCTTCCTCATCCCCCCCCCCCCCCGCAAACGTGCACCAATTTCAAATCCGATTGTCACATCATCGGTTTCTGCCGTAGAAGGAAAAAGTAAAAAAAAAAAAAAAGAGGGAAGAAAAGCAATGAAAATGATGATTTCTTCCCTTCTCATGTCGGGCCTTGTCTTATGCAATCTCCTTTGACATTCCACCTCATCAGCTTCTCTATTTAACAATTTGGTGCACAGAGGACACAGAAAAAAAAAAAGCCCCGCAGACGGGCGAGAACATGGTGGCAGGTTCCTGTTCAAACACGGGATATTAATGGCGGGCACGGCGAGGCCCAGGTGCACAGAAAACCACTATCCTCTGCGCTTAACGGCACACAGCCATTAATTGTCATCCAATTTTCATATTTTGCCAATCTGTTTGTGCCACCGGGCTCATCCCTCACGCTAAACGCTTGTGACACGTCGCCATGAAGAGAAATGGGGGGGGGGGGGGGGGGGGGGGGTAAATGTAAGGATATGCACATATGCATGCACCTTGTCTGCGACGATCCCCGATCACCTGACGGCTGCAGACGGCACAACGTGTCGCCTTTTTAAAATCTGAGGATCCTATTTGATTGCGTCCCCCCCCCTCCCCCCCCACGGGTGTCTTCGGAGGACTCTTTGAGTAGACACGTTTGGCGCCGGGGTCGGAGGACAAGCCCCCTGTTTTTTTTTTGTTTTTTTCTGAGATGTGGCGTTGCGGCTGTCAGCTTGTCAGAGAGAAAACGGGCCCGGGCTCGGGAGACGGAGAGGTGCGAAAAAACCATCGTCTCTTGTGTTATGGCTATGGTGGTGAGCAGCTAATGGGGGTGGTTTTCACCAAATGCATTTCATCTACGTACCGTAATCTGTGCAGATTATTGTCAAACATGCAATAAATACGTATATGTATACATGCATTTTAGATTTATTAATCGTTGTGTAATGAAAAGATTTAGTCTGAAATGGAGCCTCCTGCCACCCTGCACAGAAAAGACTTGTTGAAAGATGAGAACGCGCTGCTCTGGCCGCGGTGCTTCCATTCGTGGAATTCAATACCGAGGGGAGACGGATGATTCAAAAAACGGACCACTGAGCAGGCCTTTTTTTTTTTTTTTTTTTTTTTTTGTTGCTTTTGGTGTTTTTTTGCCAGCAGAGTTGTGTGTGCTGGCATCCCGGGGCCGCGAGGACGGATGAGCGATGCGCGGCTGCACCGCACCGCGGGGTTGAAAAGGGGCCTCTCGTTAGCGACGGAGGATCGAGCCGCTGCCGAGGCGGTGGGCGTCAATCAGGGAACCGGGGTGTGAGCAACATGCCAGAGACAAAGGCTGGGAGAGCAGAGCTGACAGGAATACTGTTGAAAAAAAAAACGTTCTCAAGTTTGTGTTTGTGTTTTTTTTTTTTTTTTTTTTTTTTTGTGGAGCCCGAAGGTGACGGCTTTTGATTTGTTGAGGAATCGTATAAAAGCTTGTTTGTTTCATCTTGGGCGTATTACATGATTTAAAAAAAAGACATATTTCTTCCAAGTTATATACATTGGTAAAAAAACAAAAGCCAGTTTGTTTCCACCTGTGAAGTGTCAATTTACGCAGAAAAGTGCTCTGCAAATGTCACAGCCCTAATATCCACCGTGTTCCTAATGAGCACTTGTAGACATTGCCGCTGTCATGTTTCGGATGCAAATTACCTGCTTTCAACCTCAGAGGTGTGCGATTCTGCTCCAACTGTCATTCTGAGAGGCAGGACGGAACGCTGCGGTTCAGTCATCGCGCTGCGGTTCCTGTGTGTTTGACAGTGAGACGTTTGCCGCCAACATAAAGAAAAAGTTTACAGTCTCTATTAGCCAAGTCGGACAGTCTGTTGAATAAAATCGTGTTTGTAGACATTTGATTTGGAAGATTTTGAGCTTTTCTAAAAAAAAAAAACTGAATGAAGCACCCCGGGGGGGTCAAAAGGTCAAACGTGACAGCTGTTTCTTCGAATGTACAGTCTAGTTTTAATAAAGTCTGATTGAAGTCGAAAAGTTGCATCGCGACTAATGAATCTCACTAGTTGTGACAAGCGTTGCTCCCTGCTGTTCCATCACTATGCAACAGCTTTTCCATTAATCTATTTGTGGAATTGGTGCAACAGTACTTTGCATGCAGCAACACGCTTTCTTCAATCCCAACTTATTTCAGCGTGAAGCCTGGCTGCCGTCTTACTGACCCCCGAAAACAACGCAACAACAAGTTAATGGCAGACGAGAGGAATGCATATATGTTCTTGCATAGTCAATTTAAAACATACTAAATGTAATAATAACGATGCTTTTTGATAACTCAAATGCGCGAGCTCAGTTCGTGGCGAGGGAGGGTTGCGGTTGCATATTCAACACTTTTAATAACACACGTGACGGCATCCGATGACAAACTGCTTTCGTATCAAACAACAGAAATTTGACTTTTCATGCAGGAAGAAAAAAAAAAAGAAAGGGAAAGATGTTAAAACAGCCGAACGGACTCACTCTGCAACACCCTCGCTGCCTGTTTGTCAGATCTGCGCCGCGGCGTGTGCCACCGTCGCCATGCACGGGTACCTAAGTGCATTAATATCATCTGCCACCACTACCTGCATGCTCCCCTTGGTCCCACCCACCCAAAGAAGTGCCACAGCTCCCCAGTCAAACACTCCCTCCCCCTTTCCACCCCTCAACTTCATCTGTCAGAGATACTGTAGCTTCAGCCGCCTCCCTTCTGCTCTGTGCACACACCTGATGCACACACACACACACACACACACAGATTCACACAATGGCTGTCTACATGGCAAACTCACGCCCATTTAATCTGTCACAGTTCCAAGCACACACACACACACACACACACCTTTCTGACTTTATGACAAGCATGGCGATATGAAACCATATTCCTCATGGCTGACACCGCGGAGGAGGAAAAACAACCGCCACTGCTCAAAGTGGCCCAACAACAGGTACAAAGAGAGAGAGAGAGAGATTAATCAGCTAAAGAAACGGGGTTAGGAAGAGAAATGAAAATCACAAACCTCTGACAAGTTCATAAATCTGAAGAACAGATGGCGAACACGTCGCAAGCGAAGATGCCATTCAGATTTTATTCTTGGGTGACATTGAATAACTCCTTCTGGGAAATCCATCTTTAGCTTATTAGGCCCCATTTATTATAATATATGCCTTAATCCTATTACACACACACACATATTATTACGATATATACTGTATCACACACTTACAGTATGTGGCTATGTTGGAGATTCTACTTTCACCGTGTTTTACACGTGTAATAATGTACGATTCAATTCGACATGTCAGAAATTGTAACATCATGCCGCGTACTTTATTCTGAAATGCAAGAATGAAGCACATCCCGACGTTAATAGATTGTAAAATAAATGTTTAATGTCACATTTCTTGATGTATTCTAAGAAATGTTGGGTTCATAGTACAGACTGATTTTTTTTTTTTTTACTACATGTTTACATGTTTTCTGTGGTGATTTGCACGAAAGCATTTACGCACATAAAATCCCCAGAAGTGGCTCAGGCCTCGAACCGCCCCCCCCGCTGACTAACATGTCATTCAAACGTGCAAAAATGCAGATGCTTGGCTGCTAAGGGGGAATTCATGTGTCTCAAAAATTCTTTCCTCCTTCAAATTTACATGAAAAACATTAATAATGCATCCGAAAATCACTGTGACATGATGTTTGACTGTTAAAAAGATGGGGTCCCTATACTATTTTTAGACTTTGCATGAGAAAATCAACAGCGTCGTTGTGATTGTACCAATCAAAGGTCGTTTTGTCAGCTTGTATCCGAGGTGGAGGCTAACAGTGGGAACGGGGGGGGGGGGGACAACGCTTCTGGTCTCACGATTCCACGCGCGGTTCATTTTCAAATTCCTAAAAACTGTCATTTGCAGTCATTTGGAGTCATTTGGAGCGCTTTTCGGCACGTATCAAAACTCTCTTGTTGTGCCTCGGGGGGGGGGCGACAAACAGGTGGTGTGCACCTGGGAGTGTGTATCGCCGCATCGTATCGCAAACTTTTGTTTTTTTCAACGAAATGACAACGGAAACACAACCGCCCGTTATTTACAGCAGATGTCTGTAATAACTCCCATTTAGGCGAATTTTGTAATAGTTTACTATTCTTATTAATTCCTAGTCCCGTTTAGACGGCATTTGTTGTTCGCTAAGATGACAGCAGTGGGATTTTGGCATTACTTTGATGTGGTTATTCTGTTTGAAGGCGAGCTGCCACTGCGTTTGCAGCTGGCTGCTCCTCAACCGTCACGTCTTTAAATAGTCGTTTCCGTCCTTTTGTTCCGCAAATTCAACCCTGGCTATAAGTTAATGCACTGAGATGGATAGCAGTGTAGCAGGTAAATCATCATTGGAAAGACGGCTGTATTCTGTTTTTTTTTTGTTTTTTTTAAGAGAAGCTTGCTCTGGGTCATTTTAACCACAAAAACAGGCTTTTTTTTTTTTTTCTTCTCTGCAATAAACATGGAATGAATTCATGCCAATGCTGTTTAATTACCGGTACGTCGAGTCAAAGTATTGATTCAAAAGTCATAATAGTGTTGACCCTGCTTCTGTAATTGTTGCTTCGGAAGGCGGAGTGTTATACTGAGATCCAGATCATCGATCCGTCCGCCCGCCTTCTAAAGCCGCTCGACTGGTTAGAGATGAATGCGTTTGTTGGGAGATCCATCTGGGACCATCCCAGGTGTGTAAAGGCCGACATCCGCTCATACCTATGAGCTATTTGGAATATTATTATATATATATATATACATTTTTTTTTAGAAGCTCCACTTTTTACGCAAAACTGTATGAACACTGAAGACATTCTTGTGTATTGGCTGTTATGCAAGTGTTTAGCCGTCAAATCGCTGCGTTTATTTTCCCAGCAGCCTCGCTCTGGGCCCGCTGTCCATTGGCTGGACCCCCTTTGGATCCGCAGCGCCGGCAAACGTCCTTTTTTTGAACCCGCCGGCGCATGTGATCCGTCAGTGAGGGCTCCGGTGTCAGCTCGGCTTGAAGGCACGAACGCGAGGCAACACCTTTGACGGCCCGGGAGGGGAGGAGGGGTCGGCGGGGGGGGGGGGGGGGGCAACAGGTCTGGAGATAAAGCCTGAGACAATGTCTTTTTTTTCTTTCTTTCTTTCTTTGAGACTCGTGCTCCAAGACGAGCGGTCGGGGCATCGCTCACACGGCGCCCGTTGATATCATCGGCTCGTGACCTTTCACCGAGGCCGAGGGCGGCAGGAGAAAAGGCCTTTTCGTCACACAGAGCACAGGCGCCGACCCGTAGGTCCACACTTTGAAAATACTCTACACATTATACACATTGCATCCAGATGGTGTCTGTTTGTGTCTTTTAATGCAGCGCGTTGTGTTGCCTTGTTTTTCTCTCTCTCTCCATCTACACACCTCCATGCGAGCGCACTCTCTCTTGTTTTATCTGTTTCTCTTTTTGTTGTTGTTTTTTTTCTCCTCTTCCACTCCCCTGCCAACCCGGGCATCAACTCACCTCCCCCCACCCACCCCTACATACAAACACACACACACATTTGCTCCTCTCTGGTACCGCTCTCGACTCATTCTGCGGTCTCTCGCAACTTTTTACCTCGCACACCCGTCTCTGTAATTGTGTGTGTGTGTTTGTTTGTGCCATGCACAGGTGCGAGGTCCGGGGGGGGGGGTTACAGGATCGGTTGAGGAGAATTAACCCAGCGGGCCTCTGTCTTCCGTCCCACCTTCACTCTCTCACGCTCCATCTGCGAGGACAAAGCTTCACACACACACACACACACACACACACACACACACACACACTCACACACACAAGGTGCGAGCGAGAAGACGTGTCGGTGGATCACGATGAGAATAGATTCATGGACTCATTTCTCTTCCGACTCTTCTCACTCATTCCACGCGGGGGTCAGAAACAACGCAACATCAAAAAGGAAAAGTCTCTTAAAGTGGAATTTTCACAATTCCCCCCCCCCCCCGCAGCGAACGGGTTAACCAGAGGTGTCTCTATCCCCGTGTTATTCATTTGTCTGGCTGTCAGAGGAAACACACATACGTCTGTATTCATTTGGCTGCCCTCTCAGGCTCTATTACAGGGTCAGGTTATTGCTTTTTGAATCTATTTATTTCCTCCCCGCCTTTCATTTCCGTTATCTTCACCGAGCATTATTACCTAGAAACACACTTCCCCTCCGCCGTTGTCAGGATTTGACTGATTGATCTTTTAATAAAATGTACAAAAGTTTAGTTTATTGCTTCGCCCGCGATGAAATGCTGTCACTGTACAGAGGGGAGGGGGGGGGGGAGGCCCTTCTTTTGCCTGAAGCGGCCCCAAATGAAAAAGGGCCTGCCGTTGTTCACCGTCAGTTGCCTTAAACCTACCGGAGAGACATGAGACCGTTATAGTCTTGTCTTCGCACTTCGCTGTCTCTGATCGTGAAAAAAAAAAGAAAAGACGAAAGAGAGAATAACACCCGCACTTCTGTTTGAAGATGAGCCGACTCCGCATCTCACTCTCGGGCCTCCCCTTTTTTTTTTTCTCACCGGGGGATGAGGAGGGAGCCGGAGACGCAATTAATAACAAAAGTCTCAATATAATCCTGTCCCCCAAAACCGGTGCCTTTTGGATAAAAGCCTGATAAGAAGGTGGGACAGGAGCGAAATCAGCAGGTGGTGGGAGGGAGGGAGGGAGGGAGGGAGGGAGGGAGGTGTTGCACTGTGTGCGGACAAATGTGGAAGCCTGTAAATAACAGCACAGTGCAGCAGTAAAACAGGCCGAGCGATAAGACCGGGAGGAGGAATGTCTTAGCCCTGTATGTCCCCCCCCCCCCGTCCCCCCTGTCCCCCCCGAAGCAATGGATGCCGTTGTCTCAAAACAACAGCTCGCGAGTTGCTCGCGTTGTTTTCACGCGTTTTACGGCCATTTCAGAAAGCAAGAGAGAGAGGGGGGGGGGGGGGGGGAGGGGGAGGGGCTTCCCGACTGCGACTTTGATTGACATCGTGGGGATTTGCCCGGCGGCATGAATCTGAAGCCATAGGGATGAATACACTCGGTAAACAGCAGTAAATAAACAGCCAAAGACTCATCTGCCCCCCCCCCCCTCCCACCCCCTCTTTGGTAGCCTCGCCTCATTACTTTACTCCCAGGAAGAGGTACGATTATCTCCCTTTCCTTGGTTTCTTGTGTGTGTGTTTTTTTTTCCGGGCCACGGACAAGATTGGGGGAGGTGGGGGGTTGTTGGCGAGATTGCCCCCCCGGTACGCCGAGGAAAAGAGCGCGCAATCATTTGCAATTAACTTAATTTAAAGATGCCCGGGTCCGGAGCGGAGCCGTCCAGAGTGGTGCCATTCGGAGTGAAGGAATGAGGTCATTAAATGCCGAGTGGGCTTGTTCTCCTGTGCGTCTGGTGGAAATAGTTCTTCTGCCCCCCCCCTCACAGCTGCTTTAAAGAAAACCCCGAGGCTGTGTGTGTGTGTGTATGTGTGTGTGTGGGTGAACACAGGCCGACTCCCTTTTCATCCCCAGGGGCGATGATCTGACATTTTAAATCGCGACGGCGGTGGTGTGCAGCGCGATTGAGGGTTTCATCATTATCTGCCGTGGTCAAAACTGTGGAGAGGGAAAATTCAACCGGCTGTGTGTGTGTGTGTGTGTGTGTTCATTTATTTACGTTGGTCCAAGTATGTTTGTTTCAAGCCGCGTTGGCGGTCTGCTTCATTGACTTACATGTGACTTCATCAATAATTAAGAGTTTTAGCAGCCTTGCCACTAACACTCACAGTGAGTCCATAAACCGTTTGTTGGCTTCATCTCTTATTTCCCAAAGCCTTTCTTTCCAAGTTCTTAAAATTATTTTTTTATATTTAATTCGCCTCTGCCTACATTTTTAGTTCACTAACCAATGCTTTCCACTTTCTGGTCTCCTTGCTACGTCCAAACGATAGTTATTCCAGATAATCGTGGTCAAACTCTCTGCATTCAGTACTGTGTATTTGTGACAATTTGCCGATTCCTTATAGAAATGTGGGTGTTGAGGCTTTAATCTGGTTTCCATATTGGATTCAATCTAAATCATATTAGTCTCCATACAATTCTCAATTCTTCCGTATCTCTTGTTAAATGAAATTTTCAAATATGTGTGAAGGCTTAGTAATGAGATAGGAAATATAATACAGTGAAAAACAATTCTTAATTTGGTGAGTTATTTCCCTATTTGCTTGTTACCAGCTAATGAGCCAGTGAAAAAGCTGTTTGCCGCTTGCTGTTCCGACATCATCAGGAAGCCACAACCGCGTGAGCCCGCACTGCTCGAAAAGGACGAACACAGTTCCCCGTTATTAGCATGTAGCTAACGGTTCCTTTCTCACAGTCGACCGTCTAAATCAAGGTTGTCGTTGCGACCCCCTGCAGGGCGGGATTAAGGCTTGATTTGGCGGTGACTGTAGAGAGGAATTCCATCTCCTCATAGAACGGGCGAACTTGTGCAATCGATTTTCCCCCGCCCTCACCACGTGGTGAAAACCGACCCCGTCCCCCGCAAAAAAAAGGGGACGCCTTTGCGGCGAACCCCTAAAAATCTCCCACTCCACCTTCAGCTTTCCGGTGATATATCGATACGCGCCAAGTGAGGCGAAAAAAAAACAAAAAAAACAAAAAGCAAAATAGTTCTGGCATTGCCTTCGAGGCCCGCGGCGGTGCCAGAAGTATCGGCAGGGAGGGTCGGACGGGCCATTTCCACGCTTCCAGGTGAACGGCAGAGCGGGGATGAATCACGATAACCCGAGAGGAGCCGCACAGCACCATCGATCCACTTTGTCTCCAACTTTGCTCTCGTCTTTCTACAGTTCACCGTCCCGCTGCGTTCAATCCCCGCACATCTGATCGGCGAGATCATCCCGGGGGCTCCAGCAACGGATGGATGAACGTGCGTCGATATCTAAAGAGGATTGGGAGCTCAAATGAGGGAGAGGACTACCCGAGGGGGCGAGCCGAGGGAGGGAGGATGCTGAAGGCCAAGTGAAGCAAAAAGATCCAAAACTCTGAAGCAGCAATTAGCAACTTGTGAATTTTTTTGCCCGGCAGCCAAATTGCAGCCACGCAATCGATCTGTTCCTCCGATTTCTGTCATGCCCATTGAACATCCCATTTTCTCTTGTTTTTTGTTGTTGTTTTTTTTCCTTTCTTCCCGAGCTACTTCATGAGCCTGACATGCGTTTACAGAAATGAGTCTCCCTTCAAGTCGACAAGACTGAGACAAAGGGTGTTGCTCTCCTCCCCCTTACTAGACCAGTTTATAGCGGTGGAAGATATTCAGTGAGATCGATAACGTACTTTATCCGCTTTGCGATCACAAGGTGTTGTAACGGGAAGTACCCGTGTTCTCGGATTGTTTTATTGAATTCAGCTGCTACCTGTTAATTGAACTTGGCAACTCTGCTCTTTTGTTCTCACTGAATCAAACATGAATGGTGATGTCACGTGTTTGTTAAGAAAAAGTAAAGTCGAGCTAAGGTTAAGTCCTTGGAAATGTTTCGGGGAAATTGTTTAACTTTTTTGGGGGGGGGAGATTGGTTAAAACAAATTAAAATAAACAAATAAAATTCGGCGCCAGGATTGTGCTGTTGACGATGTTTTTGGCTTTTCGTGGATTCTGACTTTGGGCATCCAGGCCCCTAATTTTCATCATTGAAGGGCAAAAAGGAGACTCTCATATGGTTTGGGGTTGACACGTTTTTGGATCACATCTCCTCGTATTTATTTATTTTGTCCAGGAGGAGGATCAATCCCAGGGAGACGGGGGGGGGCAGCATCATGTGCTGATCACATGTCAGCGATGTTTGTGTGAACCATAAATGTGCTTGAACTTTGAATGTAGATCAACTGTTTTTTTTTCTCTCATTAGCAAAGGCAAAAGTATATTTTTTACAGCATACGGTATTACTTTTAAAGTCACTTTCTACTTTCACTGTGTCATCAAACTTCATCCCTTTTCTCTGTCCTGAATAGTTTCTGTTTCTTTCCGTGAAGACAAAACTGCAACAATACCTTCACGTCTTTGAGAAAATTAATTAACAACATTAATTAGGAACTGTTGAAACAGAATATAAATACGGTCACAGTGGGACATCGTGAGTTCCATTTGGTATTATCATTGTTACGGAGTTTCGTCGAGCAGTAGGCGGCACATTCACTTTGCAGCCACATTAAGAATGTGTTAATTGGCACTATTTCCCATGAAGGTTTTTGTTAGAAAAGAAACCTGTAAAACACCTTGTGTGAATATGTCGCCTTGATAACACGCTGATTCCAGAAGAAAAAGAATATCTTCCCCTGGTCGCTGTGGAGGACAGGCTACTTAACCGTCACTTAACCCCAGGTAACTATCCTCCCATCAAAACCGGAAAAAAAAAGAGAATTGGAGTTGGGCGAAAATCACCAAGGGCAAAAGGATCCTTCTCACCGGATAAATAATGTACTCGGGGGGTGGTTAGAATTCACGGCACGGCGCCTGTGGATGAAACCGTATCACTTTTTTATTTGGGTTTTGCGGGCGGAAGTTCAGATCGGCTCCTCCGATCTCAAATACGCGTGATTAGATTTAGCGCGGCTGGGAGGGGCGGAGGTCAGAGGTCGGAAGGAACCGGGGGAGCGGGGGTGGGGGGGGGGGTTTGGTTGGGGAGCTAAAGTTAAAGTGTAGGTCACTCGTGGAGTATCTCTTGGACTGAGGAGTCTCCGAGCCGGCGTCCTGATTTACTGTAGCCGTGTCTTCATGATGGCCGCCGAGGTCGGAACCAACGACCTTCCTCTAAATGGCTTCGAAAAGAATTACTGCGAGCATAGATGATTCTAAATGGGTTCCCTTCTAAAAGATGACGTATGAAGTTTTTATACTCTCACAGTTTTTTCGGAGCAGTTCACGTTTGTTAAATTCAACAATGGTCACAGCTTAAGCAGCTTTAACTTATTTGTACAATTTGAACATTTAAAAATATTATTTGAATAATTAAGAAAGGAGATTTAGATTAATATGCTCAAAATACGGCACTTTTAACGAATGGACCAAAGCAAAGTTTGAGATGAGTAAATCTTACCCTGTAGATAAATGTTCTACACTTACAGTGTATTTTTAAATCCCCTCATATTGTCGCTATGAATGAATAGCAGAAAGACCTGTTGTCCTATCGGTGCTGCCCGGTGATGAGGGCTCACGAAACGTGACTTTTGCAATTGCAGATGAGCTTGCAAATCAAGGTTTTTTTTTTACTGCCATCACCATCCAGGGCAGGCGTATATATTCATTTATTTATACACCGAGACTGCTACTATCAATCAGAGCGTTATAAATCTGCCCTCTCATCAATACGCAATCTGCTAATGCGTGCCTCCGATCAATTCCTGACTAGCTCAGTCGACATGCAAAGCAACTTATCTCCCCCCCCCTCCCCCCCCCCTCTCTCCCCCTACACACACACACACACACACACAGCTATCTCTTATTTACAAAAACAAGCACATTGAAACCCGTTGTGCAAACACACATCCCATTTAGGGATCAGTAGTTTGATCAGATCCAACGTGGTGTCACATTAGTTTCCCGCGCTGGGAAATGGGGGCTTAAGTCGCATTAATAGTGGCCCCCGCTGTACCATATTGGTTTGATTAGTGTTTTTACCATCCGGTAAAAATACGGTTTAGATCCCCCGGTGTCTAATGAAGTTTCACCTGTAACAGAAGGAATGCGGGTTTGGAAAAACAAGAAGGCTTTAATGTGTCCCAAATTCCTCGCTGTTGTTGTTTCGTTTCTTTATTCAGATTTTATTTCCGCTGCCGGTGCGCTCGATCCGCTGGGAAACAAAAGATATAAAGGACAGGGAGAAAAGGCCTCAACCCTCTGCTCACACGGCTTGCTTTTAGGTCAATACGTAACATGTTCCGTTTTTCTTACCTAATAAAAGCCCGTAGCTCTCGGTATCTGCCGGTAGGACCGGGTTCTTCCCACGGAAATGATCATTAAAAATCCAGCCCTTCCACACGGGTTAACGCGAGTGGCTTTGAGCCTCGGAGGGGGGGGGGGGGGGGGACGCAGTTTCATCAATCCACAAACACGAGTGAGGACGCTCAGATTACAAAAGCTGCCTTTTCTCTGTCGAATCGCTTTCCTCTGATGCGCGTGATATTCAATCTTGGCACCATGTCGTAGTCAAGAGGTAGCTCACATTCACCAGACGTACCAAACGCTGTGGAAACACTCAATTTCCTCGCATCGTGTAATGCAAAAGAATTGAAATTGAATCTGTGTTTTTATCTCGGCGGGTGTATTGATCGACTGTAGCTGCAGATCACAGAGTGGCCGTCTGAGAGAGAATATGTGAAAGCTTTTGGAAGACATTGTGAATGGACCTTTCAAGGGCTCTTGAAAAAAGCCTGGAGTGCATTTGTTTGGTGCAGAAAAAAAAGGGCCAGTTTAATATTAATACTGAAGGTGTTCCTTCCTCCTATATTTGGAATAAATGGAGGGACTAACGGATGAAGGGACGTAAAGATGTACGGACGGATAAAAAGCTTTTTACCTTGACGTTGTCGCGTTACGAAACAAAATCAAACATTTGACTCCACGAACGTTCCTCCTCTTTCAATATGTGCTCAGTCAAGCGATGCACGTCATGTAATAAGAAAAGCTGGATGGTTGTTTACCAGTAAAACAGCTTATCCTGCAGACAAGATAACATGGGCCGAGGCAAATGCAAACACAAACAAGCGGAGCGGCCCGTGCGCGCAGACACACACGCACACACACGCGATCAGGGCCCACAGACTAAAAGCACATAGCCCCCCCCCCACCCACCCACACTCACCATTAAGCACCCGAGAAGCCAAACACGGCCTTTGTTTGCGGCTTCGAAAGCGCGCCGCGACGGATCGACCATAGTTTGCCGGCGTGCCCTTGACCGGCCGCTGCCCCCCTTTTTCTCCAAAGGCAATCATCCCGGCGTTTCTAATCGGACCGGACCCCACTGATCCGGGCCGCCCTCACCCACCCCCCCCCCCCCCCCTCACCCGCCTCCTCCCTGGGCAGATTAATCGCCATAACAACAAGGCACAGTCGGCCCCGAGTACCTCCCGCCTGGACGTGAGCTAAGTAGATAACAGGGACACTTCCTGTGGAGGGACGGAGCCCGGAGCCCTTGCGCCACGGGTTACGCCACTTTAGCAAATAACGAGCTAATGATGTACTTTAGATGCATCATTAGCCCGATGATGTACCTCATTCATGTTTGGCGTTTTTTTGGATGCAGGCCAACAGGACGAGTGGCAAGGATTTTATTCAAATCGCAAAATTTCACACAAGAAAACAAGACGAGTCCTGAGCTCAGGCTGCAAACTCCGTGAAGTTGTACCACACAAGGGGAACGAGAACTCCTATAGAGAAGGTGCTAAAATGCATCAGCAGCCCCAGCTGTGCTTTGTGCAGCCTGGAAAGTCCGTTCCTGAATTAAATAGCCCCCCCCCGCGGTCCAAGAAGTTGTTGAGCTAAATCTCGACCCAAAGTGGTGAACCGAGCGTGCAGCCCGGCAGCTCGTGTGTCAAAACTCCTCAGCGGAGCATATCGTTACTGAAGGGAATGCAAACTTCCACATAAAATGTACATATAGCACCCCTCGTTCGTGAAGCAACTTCTGATTCGGCATTTTCTACCACGTCTTTGCCTTCCCGAGGCAAGAAGATCCTCATCTCACAAATTAAGTTTTAATTCAAGAGAAATTAAAACGGACTTATTGGAGCTTCTTCTGGCATTAGTGTGCCGTGCGAGCCGCCTCCCCTTCGAAGGAACACGCTCCTTCCGCAGTTGTTACTTTATTTTCATTTGTTCTCCCAACTTTCTTTCAAAAATGTCTGACCTTCATGAGCCGCATCAAATGTTGTTTTGCTTGAACAAGCCCTTCGAATGCAAAGCGGAGTCGACCACGAGACACGTGTCGACCTCTGCCAAGATATCCTCAAAGGTGCCGCTGAGACGTGCCGCTGCCTCTTTGACCCTTTCCGTTTTCCGTGCCTGGCGGAGTCCGTGTTTGACGAAGTGTAAAAGCGGGCCGACCGAATCGAAGCTGCATCTGGGAGGGTTCGGGGACCCCCTCGCCGCGGCCTGCCCCAATCGGGGAGCCGAGGCGCAGCTGTCGCGATGGCGGAATGCGAACGGAGGCGCGAATTCGGGCGAGCTCCTCGACGACAAAGACCTGCAAGCCTTTTCTTGGTCCCAAATGAAGAAGTCCCGCGCCCCCCCCCCCCAACGGCGTGCAGCTTGAACCCTGAGAACAGGGAGTTCACATGCATCCTAATGACGGTGGTCATTGGTTTGCAATCAGTCCCCTTTTCTGATTGTTTTGGTGAATAAACCGAAAAAATCTCCCGTCTCGCCCTGGCAGCGCGGCGACCTTAATGGAACAACACAATTAAGGGTCACTTCTCATTAGTCCGTGTCCAAGAGGGGACATGGAGACACACGCGGTTCGTTTATTAGCGCGTGCCTTGAACAAACCGTCCCCGTGCGGTCACTGATAATCCGTGGTCGTAATCAGAGGGTTTTTTCATTCTTTCAAAGTTGTGTCCACCTTTGTCACAACAAACAAGCGTCTCAGACGTCAGGCTGTTTCAGACAAATCAATCGAGCCTTTTGTTTAATGTCATACCCTAACATGGAAAGAACGTGTTTATTTCAGCAAACAAATATATATATTTTGTAATTGTTGACCAGATAACATCATCTATTTTTGTTTTTACTTTTTATTGCTTTTCATTAAGTTCATTTATGTCAAAAAATTCTGTTGTGTACATGAAGTACGTATTTATTCAAGTTTTTACTCCAATGTGATTTAATTGTTACGTCTTATTCTAGGTACAGTATCAAGACAAATGACGGACGGACTGATTGGCTGTTGGGCCACATTGCATCAATAAAGCCAATCATAATCCCAAACGTGACACAATGATAAATTTAGCACTCAATGTCACCTGGGGGCCTAAAGGGGCGATACCCACTCTGCAAAAGCTTAACTTTCCTGGCTTCCTCTTCCGTCTCCCCGGGGCCAAATTTGCAAAAACAGGTCATCCCAGACTTTTTCTCCTCCCTCTGGTAAAAAAAAACAAAAAAACTCTTATTCATCTATCATGAAGCTTCCCAGAGGATTTTCCTGGTCATGTAAATTGGGCTTTGAGTTAAGGAAAAATGAATCTAATGGCAAGCCCCTACTTGTTTGTTCTTCCTCCCCCCCTGGCCTCTCTTTTCCTTATCTGTCTGCTGTTTTATCTGCTTGCCAAGGTCGGGTGGGCTTGAGGCGATCGGTCCTGATAAAGACAGGACGCGGGGGTGGAAGAAGGTGTGTGTGTGTCATGTGGTCGAGACGGGGGGGGGGGGGGGGGGGGGGCTGGTCAGACGGGTCGAGTCCCGCTGTCGGCGGTCGCATCTAAACAGCCCGGGCCAGATAGCGAGGTGCTTTTATATGTGCGTCACACCCATATATCCTCCCCCCAAAAAGACAGATCCTCGCGTTATCACAGATTCATTCCATTTATCAGGCAATGGACGTGATTGGGTGACTCGACCGGGGGGGAGGGGGGGGGGGGGTTTATCTCATTTTCATTTCAGGTCTCCCCCCCCCCCCCCCCCCCCCCAAAAAAAAAAGTCCTCGCCACACGCTGTCAGGGAGAGACAAAGAGAAGGAGCGAGTAGGAGCCTTGAAGAATGTTGATCGGGGAGTGGAGATCATGTAACACCTGCATGTTCCCACACGAGGCTCTGGGGAGAACGAGCCCCTGTCCCCCCGTACCCCCCCCCCTCCGGAGACCAACTCATCTCCTTCTTTCTCTTTCTCTTTCTCCGCTTCCTTTCCGCGGCAGGAAACGGATCAGGTCGGTTAAAGCCCGAGGCCCGGATCCCATGCAATATCCGCTCCGTGTTCTACATGGTGATCTTGGATTGACTGATTCACCCCTCGGGCACCTGTGGGAGGAAACATCTTTCATCTCGCTTCGTTCATCAAAAACCAAAAGGCAGTTTTCGGTTGACGTTCTTCTTCTGAATGTGACACTTTTGGTGGTTTGCTGAAACAAAAGCCTCCGATGTCTCAAGTTTAATGCCAAAAAGCAAAGAGCCAGTCGCCCAACTCCCAACGACACAAACATGCGGCCAAACAACAAACATATTTCTTTTCTCTTTTTTTCTCTCCACTAAGGAAAGGGGAGCTCTATTAAATAATTCAAATGGCTGTCCTAGGATGCCAATCAGAAATACTATAGCCATAAAAGCCGTGTCTATACTTGGTGAAGAGTGGAGGCCCCGGCAGCAAATGAAAGCATTATTCTCGCTCCCCTCCGGAGGCTGCGGCAGCGCCAGTATTTCTTCTTCTTCTTGCTTGTCGTCCCTTTATTTCTTTATTTATTCTCCGGGAGCAAGGGGGAGACGGTTAGCTTCTGAGGCAGGACGTGTCTGCGGGTGGGAGGGAGGCGGAGGGGGGTGGGGGCGACTGTCAGCCTACTTCATCCCCATTCCAATGGTCGCCCCCCCAAGGTGAAACGCACTCTGCTGCAAACTGGGTTAGGAGAGAAGCTGTCGGCGTCGCAGCAATACTGGAGGTGTAAGCATCAACGCCGCCCCCCCCGCCCCCCGACCCTCTTCCTGTGGATGTAGTAAGTTATCCGTGCTATTAGAGGATGCATTATTAATCACTGAAACGTGCTATGCTGTGCAGTTGGTGTTTCCGTGAGTGATTTGAAGCCTTTTATTGGCGAATCAGTGCCCAGCGGCTGACATTTTAAGATGAAGTAAAATGTTGCGTTGATTTGTAGCATGAACATGCTACGTTTTTTTCTTTTTTATCTTCCCAATCTACCTTTGAGGTGTCTTTGGTGGTGGAAGATTATGAGATTAGATTTTTTTTAAAAATCCCTTGAAATGAAATCAAACAAATTTGGTGTAAACACTTTCTGAGTCCGTGATGTAAAGTTTAATTCTTCATGTTCAACATAAATAGTCCATGCAGTTAAAACAAATCTACCCCTTTATAAAGTGAAATATATTAACAAGGTTATATATAAGTTGCTGCATATTATTGATCTAATGACATGCTAACCAAAAATAAAAAAAAAACAATTTGATAGTTCCCAGTGTGTTTAGCACTGTCAACTACACCACATATAGTGTTATATGTTTACCATGTTTCTATTTCTATTAACTTAACGTCACACTGCAGCGGCGGAATACTAACAATAACATCTGCTGCATCATGAATCCTTTTCTTACCACAAACGCGTTGTGTTAATTACATCCAAAATGGACTTTGGATGAAATAATACTCATTTTTTTGTTTATTGTCGCCTCCCACTGATGATGTGCGATCTGTCTCCAATGGAAAGTAATACCGCTTGGTGCCGTTCGTTCTCTGATGAAGTCACCTTGCTACGCGGCTCGCATTGATTCATGACATTGTTTGGAACGGGGCTTTCGCCGTTTCGGGTTACAACGTTTCCCCTCGCCCATTAATAATTCATTTCAATTTTTCCTGCACAGAGACACAGAGTTCCACGACTCAACCAATGCAATCCACCGCGGCCCTTTTCCAAGGGTCAGACCAGGAATCCCAAAAGCTTTAAGAAAAAGCATTTCCCTTCCAAAGCATGCTTCCCGACGCCCACAACCCCCCCCCCCCCCCCCTCCAACACTACCAAAGATGGCCCGCTTATGACATCCTTGCTTATTTATTCCTGTAGGTCATTCTTTGGCCGACATGGTGCATCCCAACAGTGGGATTCAGCTTCATTTGAAATGCGAGAGCTCCAGCTAAATTATCCATTAACTCTCTCAGGTCATTTTAAACCTTCGTCTTCTTCCGTCAACAAACGAGATCGAGCCGAATGGCGTGAAGCGGTGGACTAAAATGGCGAGGAGTAAGAAACCACAGGGGAGTTAACGGTGAGTGAACAAACCGCATCAAACAGCTACCGTGGACCAGCCGCTTAGCTGTCTTGATGGAGCGGTTTCTCAGAGGTCACCCGAGGTCAGGCTCTCTTCGGCAGCAGTTTTCCTTTGTCGGTGGAAATAGAGGGTGTTAGTTACCCAGTGCGTTTTTTTTTCTTTCTTCCAGCAGCTCTCGCCTGCCACGCGTAAGACAGCAGAGGTAGTCGGGGGGGTAATCTGGAGACGCTCCCTTCCCCTCCGTGGAGGGTGACCTTGCGTTTGAAATGCGCATGCGAGTGGGGTGATGCGGGTATTTCATAACGCAGTCCCCGGGTGTTCGCGTGCTTCCAGCTGTGCGAAGCACAGGTTTTTAAAAAATTTTAAAAGGAAAACCCCCCCAAAAAAAAGGCATTTGCTTCAGAGTGGAAGAACTCATGCATCCCGACTGCTCTGCAGTTCACCGGCAGGAACTGGCGCCGAACAATGGGCTTCAAGAAAATCCGCTCGGCAATTCAGAGGTCACGGCTGTGAACAAGATTCGCACAATATCTATGAAAATTTCATCCATAAATGCAAAAAATCTGTCCAGCGGTGCAGTGGAGGAGCATTGAGAACTTCCCTCAGTGCAACAAACACTCCAGGTGTCACAGTTAGAAAATAAACGTCTCATTATATTTTGTTTATCTCTTGTATTCCTTTACTAAAACACTACTTGATGATTTCTTCTTAGTTCAACTCTTCTTGCTCATGGTCGTTCATATTGCACAGTTTTTTCGGTGTGACATTTTTGCTTTTTTTTTTTCAACAGAGCAAGCTGTAAAATGTTAAAGTAGTATCACTCAATGAAGCTGAGCGGAACATGTTAGCAAACATAAGCCAATAGACACTTTGGGCTCACACTTATCGTTCATTAGGAGTAAAAGTTTGATGTTTACTCTTCTTGGCTGCTTTTGCTCGGCGCCAATTAGGGAAAGTCTTTAACTGCAAATAAATGTTCCACTTTAATTGACTATAATTAAAAAATAAATATCAGCCTTATACATGAATTTGATCAAAATAATTATAAAAAACTAATATGTATACATATATATTTATTAAAATAAACCCCTGCTTTAATTTAGCTACTTAATTAATAGCAAACTATTTTGTCAGGGGGGGAAATCATTACATTAGACCCGACTACAGTTTAGCTCATTTTTGCATGGCTTACAACTACTCACTGACTTCTACATGCTTCCTAAATCGCAGTAAAATGTCTCCTTTCTTTATTATTTCAAGACACGCGCCGAGCCAATTAGCTAATCATTATTGCGAGGCAGGTGGTGCACTAATACGAGATAATAACACACCTTGGGCATTCGGGGGGCCGCCATACTGCTCTCTGTGTTCTTGAGCAGGTCTAATTGGGTTGTGGAACATGTGGGGGAGGGGGGTAAAAATGAAAAAACTGTTCAACCTGTGACTTTTGTGCCTGCTTTTTATTAAGGTGATGAGAAGGACATTGACATTATGAAAATGAAAGGGTGATTAAAGAAAAAGAGGAAGCCGCCTGGAATAATAGTGTGTTTCTTTTTATCTCCCGAGGGGACTTGTTCTTTAGATGTGAAATGAAAATGATGACGGAGGGGCTTTGGACTCTAATGTTGGATTTCCCTCCCCCTGATTAAAAAACAAACCAACAAACAATCTATGATCACACGCTTATCCCTACGTCTCTTTTTCCCGATCTCTCGTGAATACGACTGATGTCTCGGGCTGTTTTGTTTTCCCACGCAGGGCTCACATCTTTATAATGAACTACTTTTTGAAGGCCCAACATCAAAAAGGTAAAAAAAAAAAAAGGAATCACCCTGAAGTCGAAAAAACTAACATTTACTATTTTGCATACTGAATGCGAAACCTAAATGTATACAGCTGAAGGTGCTGCCGCAGTGTTAGTAGCATCAAGTCAATGTGTCAATTCACAAATCGGGTTATAGCTGAAAATCCATCACGAATCCATACAACTACTCCTCAAAACCTCATCATATTTCCGCAGCGACACCGAGGTCAACGGGATCTTTCTGCATCTTTTCTAGATATCGCAATGCACATGTTTTCCCGCATCCTATGTCCTGACTGTGGGCCCATGAATGCATGTCCTGAATGCAGGATGTGGGAAGAACCAACGCCGCCTCAGACCACATGCACCTGGCAATAAAATCGCATTGAGTACGGACATTTTTTTGATAATGTTGGGTATTTCCTCCCTAACGTTTCAAAATTAGAACATTTCTGACAGCAGATTCTGACAAATTTTACAGTTTCTTGATGTCGTCACCCTGAAAGTTTCGAACTTATCTTGTGACAAACGACACGCGTCCCGCATGCTTGTCTCGAAACCGCATTTGACAAGTGAGGGATCCAGGGGCGAGCAGTCACTGTCGGCCACCGCTCCTGTCTCTGCGAATGCACTTTACCATGAAAGCAAACTGACAGTCAAGAGTGTCAAAAGTAGTTTGCTTCCATTAAAGTCCCCCCCCCACCCTCCCCCCACCTGTCCGAGCACCACATCTGGTACTCCCGGAAGCAACATTTAACACACCCTCTCACAGAGCCGTGGCGTCTTTCTTTCATTATGTTCGCACCTCCGAAGGACAGGATGCCGGGTTTCGGCCCCCGTCTTTTGAGTGACACGCTGGTTATAAGCAATGATAGCTGCCACGGCTCCGAGGAAGCGTCTAAATGAACCGGCTCACTGGCGGCGTGAAGACACCTCGCTCCAAATCCACTGACAACATTATTATGCTAAGGACTTTATATAGGATGATGAGGCCTGGCGAATCAATGTGATTGATGCTCGGCACATAATTCCTCACGTTTTATTTAAGACGCTCGCTCGGGGGCAGAGGGGGGGACAAGGGCAGGGGGGGGGGGTGTTGTGGCTGCTGCCACTTGGAGAGGTGCTGAAGTTAACATTAGAGAGGCAGAGGAACTGAAACACTGTTAAACGCCCTGTCAGACAGCAGTATGTCGTCATTTAGTGGGCACCTTGAAATAAGAATTTTGGATCGTGGATCTAGTTAAAATTGATATTTCGTTAGGGAACATTTTAGAGCTGTTTTCATGATATTCACTATGTTGTTTTTTGCTATGGATCAAGGTTGAATCTCTATTTCTGAGCACTCACATGAGCAGACTTCTTCTCTGCTGTATTCCAGCACCATGGACAGCGCAGCACCATCACAAGCACCGTCTGTGGCGCTGTCCGTGGTGCTGATGTTAAATTGCATGGTCGCAGCCGGCGGGAGTGGGCCAGATGTTTAAATCACACGTATTGTGAAAAATATAGCTGCAATTACAGTTTTTATCCATAAAACACAGTTTTAAATCCATAATGTGAACTGGGCAGAGGCTTCATCGGCCATCTTTTTTACTCCCTTAGTAATGTGCTTCTTCTCTTGAATCTTGACAAACAATATTTAGTTCACACCCACATCACCAGTAAACAGTTGCAAGATGGATAGCAGTTTCAAACAAAGCTTCAGCAAAACTTTTACCACGTGTTTTCAGGTTATTGGTGTCTGTTACAATAAGTTACAGCAGCCGGTCAAAGGATGCAAGCTGATCGAGTTCAACCTAACTTTACATTCATGCACAGCGCATTACACAATATTCCATTCTAACTTCAATCTGAGGAGTAAAAAAAAAAAAAAAAAAAAAAACGGTAACACAAAATGTATATTCTGCTCTGTTTTTGCCATTCTAGTCCATCTGTGTACAATAAAACGGTGTCACAGCACGGCGCCCACATTTAGCCTGCCATATGTCCAAATGTTGTTTTGTGTAAGAACAAACAACCGGATTTACACGTTCAATGGGAAATAGCAGTAGCAGTAGTACTGGTACTTTACTTTATGTAAATAAATGTAAATATTCATATCCACAATTTTAAGGTAGAAGGGAAGCAGATGGGGAATGATACAAAAAAAAAAAGCGCGAGAGAAGCGGATGGTATATACATATACTTTCTGGTTTATTAGGCTGGTATGCAATTGCAGGCTGCTTGCTCAGGGTAACCGATGCCCCCCCGGGCTACATCCCACCCCCATGGCTGCTGGCAGGAAGATATTGGAGGAAAGAAAGAAAGGAGGATGCCATTACGCGTAAGCGGGTTGAGGGTGGGGACGTGGAGAGGTGGGGGGGGGGTGAGTCTGATACTTGAGATGAGTCTTCCATTTAATGGAAAGTCTTGTGCATGTGCGGTAATGAGTTTGCTCGTAAGCAAATCACGAGCGCGCTGCCTTCAACGTGTGACACCGTGCCAGGAAATCAATCCGACCACTCAGTAATTCAGGGGCAGAATCAAGAAACGCATCCAGGTGTGTCAATTAATCACTGAGGAGAATAGTTGCATCCCTTCAAGAAAAAGAAAACATTGTGTATTTGTTTTCAATTATTATGAGACGTTTTCATATATCTTTGGATAACAATGAACATGGTGTATATGCTGCTGAAAAAGAATGCAACGCCCTTTGAACGCCTCTTTACATCCTCCCCCTTTCCTATAGAGACCCTCCATCCCGCTGACCACCTGTTACTTCCAACATGTTTTACTCACTCCGCCATATGCTCCGCTGCAGCCATCGAACAGCATATCGCTCATGAATAACCCCGTGAGTTAATTCTCTCCTTATTTTCTTCGTTGTGTCCGCATATCTAATGAGAGACATGGTTAAAGCAATCAAAAAGGAAAAACATATTCCACTTCAAATGACCGTATCTAGTTGGTGTTTTTGTGGGGTGCCGTGCTACACTGAATATGGAATGATTTCCTAAAAATGTCAAATCTGCATTGCTTTACTAAATAAAATGGACCTTTTTTTTCATTTTGGTTCACATTTTGGTCCGATTCCCACATCACTGCAGACTCCATCTTAGCCATTAGCCATCAAACAGTTGAGGGGTTTTGGAAATTTGGAAGGTAGTTGGTATAAAAGTTAGATCCAAAAAGAGCAACAAAAACACAACTACCGCAACAATCAAGAATAGTGAATAGAAAATATTGCAACTGGGCACTTTCTTACCTTGAATAAGATAAAATTGATACAACTATGCAGTAGTCTACTAGTTCCCCCATATGAAAAATGAAAGGGGTCGTGTCACAAACATTTTGATCGAGCCATACAATGACTACAGAACAATCGAGGAGGAAGATGTTAAGACGCCACGGGTTCCATTCCCCCCAGTACGCCACACACACAGACAGAAGGGAGGATATAAAAGGTGCAAACAAAAGCTCGGAGTGCTTAAGAAGGAGAACATGGTAAACCTACCTTCATGAGGAGGCTAAGTTCGCTTTGATGGCTCTCTGAGATGCCTCAGCCGAGTCGCATCAAGAGCCATTTTAGCACAAAGGAACAAAAGCCGCAGCGAACAAGGAGACTCTTTGACACGCCATGTCCCATTATGATTTTGAAGAGCAGTCTATCAGAGCAGAAGACATTGTCCCTGCGGCGAATGTCCTCCTTTGTATACAATTCATATAAAGGCTAATATTAACGCGTCCTTGCAGTTATTGTTTCATGATTTCTTGAGTGGTTAAGCGAATGTGACCTACATCCTCTTCTTTCTTTTTTTTGAACAGCCAGTGCCTCATTCAGAGAATTTTTAATACATAGATATATTTCTGAATACCCTGCTCTAAATAATTTGTCACAAATCCTGCAAATGGTTTTAAAGACCAGTAAAACATGTACATTTTTATAGCACATGTGCAACTTTTAGGTGTATTACATTACTTTAAAGGCATTCATAAATGGCACTGTTGTGTACAGCTCATGATATCTTCAAACTGCGTTTCCATCTGTGGAGAAAAAGAAAGCAGGCCTTCTCTGTGAAGCTGATTGGCCCTCTGTGTAGAAACAATCCCGACCGCGAGGCACCGTTAAAGCGAAATATGAATCGCTTACTACTGCTGCTAGGCGAGGACAACGGGGGCCTGTTGCGCCATGCTGCTATCTTATATCGTGCACTCGTGTGACGGTACCGATGTAGTGGATTTCTTCATGAAACAAACGCGCTGGAGATGGGAGAGAGAGCGTTTGAGTGAAGAGTCCAGGGGCAGGCACAGATCTGATCACACGCTCAAGGAAAAGAAGAAAAAAGCCAAACCAGATTGGATGGCAGAGACAAAAATAATTGGACTTGTGTTGGTAACCTGAGTGGACACAGACCCATTTATCTCCCTGTCTGAAGCCCAGAAAGGTCACGCTAAATAACCCCCCTGCAAACCATTACTGATGTAAGAAACGTGTGCCTGGACTTTCTTTCTTTTGCCTTTACTATAAATATGTATTTGTGTCCATTATGAGAATTCCACCTCGATCGTAGTGCTAGCCGAGCTTACTGTGTCAAACACCGGTTTGCTATGAGAGCGGACAGAAAAAGAGAAAAGAAAACGCAATGCCAAAACGCTACAAATGCGACATATAGCCGCCATGTGGGACTGTTAGCCAAATGCTATCATCAGCATGCTAACATACTATACTACACTATACTTTATTTTGGTCATATTTACCCCACATTTTACCATGCTAGCTGAATGTTAGCATTTGCAGCCAATGCACTGAGATGTTATTCATCAAAAAAGAGTTGCAACCACTTGACATGTTGCATTGCATCCCATGGGAAACATAAATCCATCTTATCTACCTAAATCGCAGGGCAATCCTTCCAGGTTTTTTTTTTTTTTTTTTTAGGAAATTGTAATGAGAAGCCCAAATGTCACCATTTACCTGTGACCTTATCAAGGCGCCTGGCAAAAGTGTTCTTTATTTTTATCAAGCAAAAACAGATACATCAACCTGTATCAGAGATACATAACAGTGTATGAAAGAAGGAAACAGCCGTAGAAAAGCTAATCGGAAATGTCTGGCCCTTTATAAGCTCCTGAACACAATCAACACCAGCGGAACGCAACCCCAGAGACGGCGTCCTTGTGGGTCCCTGCGTGTTTCACTGTCTTCTTGTGCACGGCATCCTTGGGGCTTTTGTTTGTTTGATGCGGGGATTTCTTTTTTTATTCCGGTTCAGAGACCTTGGTAAAATGTTGATGAGCTTTCCAGGACCAGATCGCCTTGGAGAAGAAAGAAAGAAAAAAAATTAACGTGCCGTCTGGTGAATAATTGCGACCTACGCCGGGGCGGCCCCAAAAGTGAGAGATGGGAGAGGCCTCCCGGTAGAAGAGGCTTCTGAAGGGAAGACGAGGAAAGAGGAGAGAGACAGACGAGAGGAAGAGAGAGACAGACGAGAGGAAGAGAGAGAGAGAGAGAGAGAGACGCGGTGGAAACTTGCATGCCAAAAAAAGCTTTGTAAAGCACCGGGGATGAAACATCGCTCCCCTCGTAAGATGATTATGTTGTTAAATGAGATATGGCAATACTCTTGTAAGCGCTTAATCCAAGGATCTCCAGCTGCCATGCAAATGCAGCAGATGTCAGCGGGAAGAAGACACAAAGCCGAGGAATGAGCAAACCGAAATTCTCCTCACCTCCCCCCTCCCCCCACCCCCCCCCTCCACTCCATCCCCTCTTCCACCCGCCTCCGTATTATTTAACGGGGAAGCTTGCGGCTCGTTCTGCTGACTCTGTTCACGCACGGAGCGCCGCCGGCTTCTCCAAAACTACGTCACGCAAGGAAAAAAGTAGCGAGAAGTAGCCGAGCTTTGAGGCTTTTCTGAAGTTGTCTAAAGTCGGTGAAGCTCGGATGTCCGGACCGACCTCTAAGAGGCTGTTTTTTCCCCGCTAAGCTTTCGCAGTGCTTTCATGCAGCTCCCTGGGCATTCCCAGGTGGGTGATTTTTAGGGGGGTGGGTGGACCAAATCGGTGTGGATTTCCTTGGGGGGCACATTAAAGTAAAATGTTTGACTCGTCCCCCAAGGGATTGGCATTGATGACATCATGACGGCGGAAGTGCGAGCGAGCGCCTCTCCAGGCCCATTAAATCAGATGGCACGATCATTTAGTCTAATTTGCCATCAGTCCCCACTAATTGCATCTGACTGTTGACTCCGGAGAGTATTGTAATTCCCTTGAACTGGTTAAAGTGACTGTGATGGGCTATGCTTGGCCTTGTTTAATAGCAGGTGATACATGCTTTGTTTAGCCTATTCCTCATTACCCGCTTTTTCCCGTTGATGGCAAATAAATTTATAAAAAATGCAATTTTGCAATTATGCTCTGTGGGGCTTATTGGATCTTTGCTCCTGGTGTATGATTGAACTGGACGTACAAAACAACACTAAGGTCTGGAAATGTTTATGACCACACTATACATTTAGATCGAGCTTGTCGAAAACATTTACAGTGCAAATACGAAGTCTCTTAACTGCCCCTTTCTCTTTCTCCTTCCCCTTTTTCTTTTATCATTCCTTCTTTTTTTTTTTGTTCAACTCCCTTCTGCGGCTCACGGAGCTTTGTGCTCGTGTTTGAGTTCTCGCTGGCTGACAGGTTGTCACAGATAATAAGTTTTAATTCCCTGTGTGGGACCAAAACTCACTTGCCTTGTAATTTCCTCATAATTTTATTCCCTTTTGAAGCCCTTGAATGTAGATTGGTGAGATGTCAGTTATGAGCGTGGTAAGCCGCGATAGTAATGTATTCCGCTGCACTAAGACTGGACTTTTTGTCAAACCAAAAGGGGATCTTTCATGTTTTAATTTGAATCAAACATAATCATGTCACAGGTGCATCATCAATTACGGGCTTTATTTATTTTTTCCGGTCTTTGGAGCAAGCTTCATACTCTTTAATACTCTTTTTAATCAAATTCTCCGACTGAGGCAGGGGGGAAAAAACTCCTTTTGTGTGACAACGATGCCTTCTGTACAGTGGAACAGTGTGCCACTGTGAGTCACATGATCTCTCTCCAACCCCTTGATCCCCATTTGTCCCAGCGGTGATGTGTCTAAACGCACCACAGGAGCTCTGATGGACACATTGCCTTGAGCTCCTGCTCAATTCTTCCACCCCTCAATGCCACTCTCTCCCCAATCCAGAATAATGAGCCTTTCAGAAATTCATCTCAGGGTTTCCCGGGCCCAGCTGTGTGCTCGGGACCGGCCAGATTTCGTCGACTCTCTCTTCCCCAATTTTCCGCGGCCTCCGCCGTTCCTCGCGAGCTCCCAGCACCCCCTGGAAAAAAAAATCCCGGGCTCCGTCGGCCAAGTGTGGCCGCTGTTTCGGCAGGATAAGTTGGCCAGGGGAATGTTGTCTAAGTCCCCCTGAATGTAAACGAAGTACCCTTCGCTGTCGCCCTGGACGCCGGGCCTGCCTCCTGTCTCGGATGGCTGGTCGGGCATTCTCTTCCTGCCCCATAAAAGGATGCAGCTGTGCCGTGCAAAACAGAAAAGAAGAAAAGAATTCCAGCACTCCTGACCGCAGGGGTGGGGGGGGGGGTTGAAAAATGTGCCTTGTTTTACCGCCAGTCGGAGTGCGAAACAAAAAAACACACGACATCTTCCACCTATGCCCAGAATAATCTATCGAGGACACGGTTCTCAGACAGGTGGATTATTTCACCGAGGGAGGGGGGTTGTGCATGTATTCAGAATCGGTGCCATCTCTCCGGTGGGCTCGTTACTTTGGTGCCATGGGTGTCCACGATTGAATCCCCATGGATCCCACGTGATGGATGCCCTTAATGAAGGGCGTTAATTTAAAGTCACCTGCGGGGGCTGCAGCCGTCCTATCCATGAGGCGGCATCATCACCTATCCAATGTTCTCTCCACAATGACAGAGGAAGGCCCAGGGAGAAGTGAGGGGATGGAATTGGATTTGAAGCTCTGAGGCAGGTAATAAAAAGCAACACTCCCACACACCAAGGAATGTGATTTCCCCAAGTACCCCTGGCAGACATGTTGAATTTCTTGCTGTAATGTATAGGCGGCCGAGCTATTCATAACGTGTAACGCCCTGGCGAGTACAAGAACCGAGGCTTGTTTTCTCATTAAAGGGAACCCTTCTTGGTCCAAAATGCACAGTGACATTTTTTTAGCAGCAATATCTATAATATTGCTGCTTAATGTGCTTTTTCTATTTTCCATACATACTGTACAGCAGCCCTTGCAACAGCGCAGGTTTCCATGGTAATAACTTACAGCATTAAGCAGCCATTCCATCTGATAATAGACATGGAAGTCTGTGATTAAATGAGAAGGCATGTGGGTCCTATAAACTGGCACATAATAGTCTAAGGCTCCAAAAAGACGATGAACGACTAGTTTGGCCAAAAGGAATCGTAATAACTTAATCAAAGCCTTCCGATAAATCACCTCATGCGAACTGACAGCGCTCAAACCTGCCCCCTTTGTGTTTGCTGACTCCGACGTCGAGTTCAAAAGAAGCGATGAAGCTGTGCTGCCTGCACGGACAGAGCAGCGGGTTCAGCGCCTGTGGGGGGGGGGGGGGGGCGCCACGTCGGAACATGGCCGGCAGCAGGTGTCAGCCCTTCCTAAGCCATGACCTTGCGGGAAAGGCAGATTTCCCCTTCAGTAGTTCCATAGTGGTGTCCGCGGAGGGTTGGGTTAGAAAGGGAGGGCGGTGGGGGGGGTCCTCTGTAGCTTTCCATGCAGGCCACTAGAGCGGCGGGGACGGCCCGAGGCTGGAACTAAGCCCCGCGCCTGCTTCGCTGACACTGATCCGCCTTCCCTCGCGTTGCCACACAGCCTGAATAAAGCCACCTCGGGGGGGGGCGAGGGGGGTTTAAGGAGAGCAGTGGTTTTCTTCACTGTCATTGAGTGAACTTTTTTTCTTGTCTCGCTCCTCGGGGGAGGAGGCCATTGACGTCCTCTCACCGGAAATCATTCCCCCAAACCAGCAGGTTTTTTTTGCAATCATTTTCTGACTCGGTCAGGAATTTCTCTTGAATTCAGGTGGAGGTGCAGTAAGCACTCTCGGCTAATACTCCATTAGACACATGGTGAAGAAACATCATTAGTTTGTTTTAATGTGCCGCGGTGGAGGCTGAGTGACGCTAATGGGGGGGGGGGGGGGGGGGCTGCGTAAAAAAAAAAAAAAGAAACGGTGTCAATCTCGGCACCACGACGGTTCACTGAGCAGCACATTAGTGCTAAAAGTATTTCAGGTCCCTAAGTATGCCTCCCTCTCTCTTAAGCCCTAACGCGAGGGAGGAGGGGGGGGGGGGCAACGTCAGCAATCTAAACAGGAGTTTGAGTCGTCCATAATAAGGCAGAACTAAGCACACATTGTGAAACGGGCAAACGGGAAGGCAAGGCAGGCAATGTCTCAATCCCTTCAACCCCCCCCCCCCCCCCCCACCCCTCAGTCCCAGCGCTTAAAAGGCGCCCGAGCGGGATCCAGAGATCCGCAGTCATCCCGCACTCCATCAAAGGAAACACTTCTGGCAAGCCAGCGCAGCAGAATTTGTTTGCGTCGTCGAGAGGGCGGATGCTGCAGAGGAGATTAATGAGCAATTTGCAGAGTGATTATTAACATTCTGGTCATTAAAGCAATGAGACGAGATTAATTGGTAGATCGGGGGCCGGACAAAATGATTGTGGATCGACTGCTCGTGGGTGCGGTGGCAGAAGCAGCAAAGCACCTCGGGGCATTGTGTGTGTGTGTGTGAACTGTTTGACTCCCTTCAAGGCAAACAGCGATGGAGAGTTTGTTCTAATAACCAAGTAATTATCACTATAATCACTTAAAAAGTACGGGAAATAAAAAAAAGAAAACAAGCACTTTATTCAAAGATGGGCACCTAATGAGTTTTGTATGTTACGTAATTTGATTATCACCATTAATGCAATAATGTAACAGCACAATCTGCTGTTGTAATGAGTTAAGGTTGAACTGCTTTATATAGGGCTGCGATTAATGACGACTTTCATTGTCGACTATTATCGTTAATTGCAGATGAATCTTCATGGAATTTTCTGCTCATTTCTTTTCCATTAATCGATTGATGTCACGGTTTGTAAAAATAGAGGAATGCCCGTCATCATGTCTGAGAGCAACACCTTCAAAATGCTTGATTTTGAAGAACAGATTCATTAAAAAAGACAACTTTGAATGTGGCTTTTTGTGCTTTTTTTTACATAAAAGATCAGTTAAAAATGAAAAACTACTTAATTCATTCACTCCTCCTTTCAGCTGCAATTCAGAAGGTTTAACCCTTAACACAATGAACATCTTGTAAACATTAAATTTAAAAAGAATACGATTAACCCACTATAACTACAAAGTGTCCTGGGAAGGTTCCATAAGCTTTGCAAAGAAATGGGCTGATGGCACCAATAAGAAGCAAGAAAAAGAGGGTCTGAGGGTCACGATTTCCTCATGTAGGTCATGTCGAGGCGTCAGTATTACATAGACGCTGTTTCACAACTCACAGATACTTCAGAAACTATTTTGCTGAAGAAAATGTACTTTCCTCCGCTGTCAGTAAAACGTGTCTTTAAGTGAAAAAAGAACTCATTCGAGACACAGGTCGAGCTTTAGGGGTCAGGCTTCCTCGGGGGGGGGGGGGGGGGGGGGGGGGTTATGGCCGTTCTTCCTTTTAGCTTTTGGTAGTAGTTTTACTTAATTTGATTAATTACAAACACACCCAACGTATATTATACCTCGACATATGAATAAAAATCCACTATATCCTGTGTATACACATGTCAATCTAAAGTTTGAATCAAATATAGAGTTGTCAACAATGTCGAGCAAGGTAAAATGCAGATTTTAAGTTGGAAGAATGTGCTCCAGAAGAATGAGAGATCCCACAGATGATTCGATAGAAACCACGAGCCGTACAAATCGAATACAGGGAGGCAATTAATAATTCAGACCCGCAGAATCCTCCCCGAGACAAAGGGGGAAGAAAAACAGAGGAATAAGAAACACAATCCCTGGTGTCTGCTCAGTTTCCTTTTCTTGTCTTCCCTCCCTCACAGGTTTCAGGAAATCTGGGACACTGAGATATATATGTTTAGAATTCCTGCGTGTGTACTTTTGCAAAAATATCTTCTCCCCCCCCCCCCCCCGATATAGTCGGGGGGGAGCTACAACTTGAAATGAATCCGCACAGAAACAACCTTCGAATGTTCCTGTTATCAGTTGAAATAAAAAAAAAGGGTTTGAGTCGGTGGGGGGGGGGGTGGGGGAAATCGCTCTCCCTGCGTCCACCTAAACACAACGTGCTGTTTGGATCTGCTTTGCTTCGAAGTGCTGCCCCCCCCCCCCCCTCAAGGGGTTAATAACCCTACGTCCACGCTTGTTTTTGATTGGCTCGGCCCTCTGATGCCTCTGATTTGTCGGATTCCTCCCCCCCACCCCCCCCGCGCTAAAGAATTTCGTGGCATCCGCCCGATAAAGATCCGCCGTGCCAGCTTCTTCTCGCTGCCTGGCGCTGGAATGTGTGGAAGGCCTGCGAGACCCTCTCTCCATCGTTATTCACGAACATCATTATTTCGCAACAGTCTGCGTTCCTTCACTGAATTTTTCTCCCCGGCGCCAAACTGGAGGCGGCCTCTAGTAGCAGCGCGTAACATCCAGATCCTTTTTTTTTTGTTTGTTGTTGTTTTTATTCCAAAAAATTAAGTGTGAGAAGCCTCCTTATAAAACGTGCTGCCTGACGAACATTTGGCTCGGTCTTTGTACCCCCCCCCCCTTTGTACCCCCCCCCCTCACTGTATTTGGTTTAATGTACAGTGGAGTAGGTTTGGCTGTTTTTAATCTTAAAACTGTGGACAGATCGCGCCTCTCGGGTCCGGTTTCGCAGCTTAGGGTCAGACTGAACCAAAGTTAAAGTTAAAAGAAATAACCCATCGACATGTATTTAGTCTTTTATTGACATTTATCTATAAAAGGGATACGATCCCAATCAAGCATTACACACCTCTAACATGGTCCGAGCGTGTCTCTTTCTTGTAATGACATGCTGTTCACATTACCCACAATGCAACCCTTCCCCCGAGTTCAGCTTTGAGGTTGTTTTCAATAAAAAAACAAACTTTTACTGGATACCGTACTCTTTACTGTGTTCGTGAGGACACAAATTACTGTTTAATGCGATGCCACAGGCGGCCGGGGTGGGGGGGGGGGGGGGTTCACCCAAGAACCGTTTTCATGTCTCGGGGGCAAAGTCGGGCCGCTCCAGATTGGGGTTGACGGAGAAGTTAAAGAGTCCACTTCATTCACAGTCACCATTATGCTCAGTCCAGTGTCCAGTCATCAGCGGAGCGCCAGCGCCTTTTTTCCGAAGATGTGCCCCCCCCCCCCCCCCGGGGGCCGCGCTCTTCATCTCCTGACGGACTCTGCACACACGGCTGAGGGCCAGAATAATTCCTGCCCTGTAACCCCCCCCCCCCCCCTCCTCTCCTTGATTAGGACTGAGAGACGCGCTGGCCTACTTACCCGTAATGAGCCGCCCGCGTAGGTAGTGAGCTAACGCGGCCGGACACGTGGGTGAGTTAATCGGAGGGGGGGCGGGGGGGCGGGGGGGGCAGACCTGAGTGGCGCTTGATGGCGTATCGATGGGCCTTCAGCTAATCCCCTCTGAGGAGGTCTGACAGCGAGTGAATGGGAGGAGATATTCGGGGCCCGGAGGCACATCCAAGGGGCAAAAAGGGAGGCTCCACAGGGTCCCGTACAGGGTTTTTTTTGGTGTGATTGGCGGCTCACGACTCCGCCGCCCATCGTGGTGTGATGTTTTTTTTTTGCACGACGCTTTTAACGCCATCAGCTCATTTGACCGGATATCAAGGATGTTTTTAGACACCCGTGTTCACATTTGTATGCACATCTGCTGGATTTCTATTACACCACTTAGGATATTCAGTGTTTGCGCAGGCTGTTAAGGATTCTGCAAATAAAACCAAATTAATTGCCCGTGTCCACCTGGTACACACCGATGCACATACATAAAAAAAAAAAATAACTGTCTCATGAATACCTGAGGCATCTTGAATGAAGTGAATTTTATTCAAAAAATGTTTTCATGTGTTATCCGTTCGTTTTTTTTTTTCACATAGAAACGTGTTTACTGGTGCAGAGCTGTGGAGAAAATGTTAAAATATGTCATTAAAACGACCCCGAGCCGGCGTGGAGTTGTGGATGTCCACGGCCCGCGTCGGGCTGCAGTTAAGTTTGGGTTTTCCTTTGAAGCCGTATTGAACGGCTCTGCTGGCGCTCACTTGTTAATCCGGGGGCCGAAATGCACGGCCCATTAGCGTTTTTTTTTTTTTGCGGCAGTAATAAAAACTCCTGCGCATAATGAATCCCTCTGTGCTCTAAGCAAGTGTCACGGTGCAAAGCGGCTCGAGGTCAACTGCGTATCAAATTTAAAATGTGCTCCAAGGAAGAAGAAGAAGAAGAAGAAAAAAAAGAGAGAGAGGTAGAGATCCGTTGGTCTTTTCTTTGGAGCTGCTTTACGTTACATTGTCAAGGTGAACGTTTTGACTCTTCTTTGTGGAAAAAAAAAAAAAAATCCTTCCTGCATCCAATTAACGCCACCACACTTCTGTAAAGTTTCCTATTTCTGTCCACCTAATTGTTCTACAGTCTATTTATGTTTTGCAGCATGACTCCTTCCTCCTCTCCTTCTATCTGCCATTCTGGCTCTTCGAGGGGTGGGGGGGGTTTGTGCAGTTTTATGTAAATCGCGGCGGTGATGAAAAGACACAATCTTTCCCTCTGAAATGACAAAACTGCCACGATTGCACCCTTTTGTCTGCGGATTTGCTTTTATTCTCGTACGCTCCGCGATCCTCTAAAAAAAAAAAAAAAAAAAAGGCGGGGCAAACGTCACGTGTTAACCGAATCGAACCTGACGGCGTTCTCGTTCGTTTGCAGCCAACGTTTCTTCCCAGAAGCCAAGAACAGCAGCCCCTCGCATCTGTAAATGCTCGAATAAAAGAATAAAGTGCCGCGTCACCCCGGGGCTCCCCCCCCCCCCCCTTTCTTTCTCTCGCTTTCCGATGTACAACGCAGGACAACACCCTACATAAAGAACCCCCCCCCCCTTCTTATCTTATTTGAGCAGTTGCTTAAAGTATTTCTACAAACTCCGAGGGGCCCGGAATTATAAATCACCGCGGAAACGAGATGGCAATCAGCGAGGAGCCGTTGCAGAGAAGACTAATGAAACCACCCACCCGGGTAAATGACCTGGAGATCTGGTGTGATAGCGACTCCCCACAGTTACCGAGATGTGATACACTGGATCTCTCTCTCTCTCTCTCTCTCTCTCTCTCGTCCCCCCCGTGATGTGCCGAGGCCGAGATAAGGCCACAAAGGCAAACCAACGGGAGCTCGTGTCTGTTTGTTCCATTACGGTAATGCAAGCTCATTTCAGGGTTCTGTTAAAAAACCACCACAGAGGACAAGTATCCGCTTCTCCGAGGAAGAGGGATGGAACTGTGTGTGTGTGTGTGTGTCGGTGCGAGCTGGGTATTCCCCATGGTAATTCACGTTTAATTGTAAATACATGCCGCAACCTTTTCCTTTGGAATAAATTAGCATGTTTGCTGGTGTTGCGCAGCGCTTCCAAGGAACTCAAATTGATCAAAGGAGAGAGTTTGTTTGAAGAATGAAGCATTCAGCATATTTTAGGTTAACAAGAGCCGAGTTTCCCTCCGCAGCAGTTGGCTAGTGTCATCCCCCCCCCCTCCCCACCCCCTCATCACATGTGAATCTATTTTTATCCGCTTTATTACTGTGTTCACATCCTCCCATACATGGGTACGGAAGTTATGCCTCTCAAGCAACATCATTATTATCTGCCACGCTAAATCACCTCATTTATTATTTCTCGTTCGTGTGCCAACTCTCTCAGAAGCCCCCCCCCCCCCCCCCCCGAAAATACCAAACAAACATACAGTCTTTTTAAAAAAAAAAAACTTCTCTGAGAAGCTGTTCCTGCACCTACACAACATATGGACCTTCTGCTTCACGGTCATTAGCCAAACTCCAGTGTGGGTTTTTATTCGGTGAAAGTGGTTTAAATACGCTCTACCCTTCAAATGCACAGATTTCATGTCTTCCCATGTTTGAACTGTCATTTCAGTGAACAATACGGAACAGAAATCAAGCGTAACTGATTCACCAATTTAGTCAGGAAAGAAAAGTGAGTGGCATAAATAGGGTGGTAACTAGTTTGTCTCTGAAGGAAGAAAATAAAAATAAAATCCCTGCTTTCAACACCTCCACGTTACCATGTTATTAGCATTTACCCTGGATACCTGTTAGAGTCGGGCTGGTTGTATACTGCTCCCAGTATCGCAGTAAAAACAATATCTGAGAGGATTTTTCAATCTCAATAATGGGCAAATTGTTTGTTAATAGTTTCATTAGGGCCCTTCTAATGACTCTGTCTACACGGCAACCTGCTCTTTGCTTGCCTCTCACTCTGATCTCCCATCGAGAAAAAAAAATAATAAAAATACACCCAGCGAATGCAGTTTGTGATTTCCTGTGCGCCTCTGCTCGTGTGGGGCTGCTCTGTGTGTGGTGGTGTCCTCAGAACGGATTAAGATGGAGCCTGAGTTATGGCAGCAGCCTTAAGAGGTAAAACGAAGAGGGTGGGATAGAGGAAGAGAGCAAAAGAGAGAGAGAGAGAGAGAGAGAGAGGGAGGGAAGGAGCTGGCGCCCCGCACTCAGCACTTCCACCGGCGTAGCGCGGCGGCGTGGGACGGACCTGACTCTTAAATCACTCCAGACCTTCCTCCAGCTCCATTAACATTTCAGGGAAATCCTGCTGCCGTGAGCCGGAGAGGTGCTTGTTTTCCTCAACTGTCTGTCTCAGGACGGAAATATCAATTACTCTAATGCAGCTGTACTCTGCTGCTGAAGTGAAAGCTTCGCAATTCTGCATTGGTGTATTTTTGAATTATTTTTGGTTGCAATCGTACGCTGTGATGACTTTTTGTGGTTGTTGTAAAGAGCACAGCTTGCAAGAAGTTTCGGTTTTGTCTTTGGTGCCAAAAACTGATCTGGTGGAAAATTAAGCCCCGAATTGAGAATAAGTAGCGGCAGTCTTTTTCAAGTCTACAATCGTGAAAAGTCATGAAGAATTCAAAAGAATTCAAAAATGCAAAAGCTTTTTCTTTTTTTTTCTTCCGAAATGACGAATGCAAACGCCTCGTCAAACTGAGAGAACAAAGAGAGGCGGCGGCAGATGCAACGGACCACCGACTGAACATCCACGCGGGCTCCGTGATTGATGGCCTGCGCGCGTCGCAGATCACTCCAGAGTGATGAGATTGCTCATTAGCCTGATGACAGGGGGGGGGGGGCGGATCTTAGGTTAATGACAGACGGCGGAGTCGGAGCAGGAGAGAGAGAAGGTGCGAGGGAGCGGAGTGAAGACGACTCGATGTGCGAAACCACTAATTGATACATCAGCCGACGCAGAACCGACCCGACCCGGCAGTCTGCTGGTTTCTGGTTCAAAAGGCCGCCGAAGATGGTGGGCCGGGTTTAACCCTCTGAGCCCGGGAGAACATCCACCTCCCGTGGCCCCTCCCACTCCTTTTGCTGATTGCAACTCTGCAGTAAATACATGTAGAACAGCTGCACACTCTGGCTGGTTTGTGTGCTTAGGTAATGTCAGAACGCTACGGAGATGCCGAGTGCTGCCGGCTGTTTTATTGCTCTGCGTGTGGGGGCGACATCGCGACAACTGCTGGATGCTAATTTCACTCATTCTGCCGCCGTCACCCGACTTGAATGAGTCGGGGCTTCCCGCCCATCGATGCTACGGAACAGTTCACGCGATTAGCCTGTTCCGAGTGGTGGAGTTTTGAGTTTGCAGTGTTTCTTTTTTGTATTTAGTCAATGAGAAATTTCTACAAGGGTTAGTAAATTCTCTGCATCTGGCGTGGCTTTGACGAGTGGCTTCTATTGTTGCTCCGCTTCTTCCCTTTTTCCCGATACTTTTGCATCTGAGTTGGTATGATTTGGTGTCAGCTCTATCCCCGAAAGACTGGGCCGAACTCAAATATCGCTGTTAATGTACCACATCTGCGGGTTTGTTTTTTTGAGCGCGTTCTCGGACTGCAGAGCCAACTCGAGGGTCGACTCAGTTCACATAGTTTTTTTTTTTTTTTTTTTTGCTTCTCAACTCCTTTGAAAGACAAGGCTTAATTCCCCAGCGGGTGGTGTACATAAATAACCACTCTCCACCGTCTGCCAGGGATGGATCGCTCCCATTAATGTGGTTAGCGCTGCTAAATTATTTAACGTGGTAGGATGAGTGAAATGTGTCGGGTTTATGAGTACAGGCAAACGGAAGCCACGGTAAGATAAGAGGCGCGTTTGCCTAAGTTCTACTGTAGAGAGCAACAGTTTGTTAGGTGGAGAAAAGCCGCCTCGCATTAACGGCTTTATTTCACTTAACAAGAGTGTGGAAAAAACTTTGCGCTGTTTGCTCAATGTACGCATGCCCCGCCTTTGGTGTCTTGTTCAAAAGCGAAAGCAGCAGATTGGAACATCTCGGGCGTCGCTCCTGTGAACGAGGAGGGGATGTGTCTGAGGTTCTTGTTTTGAATCCGTGTGCTGTGAACTCTTTGTAACCCCGAGGAATAGACAAAAGAGTGCAGAGCTTATTTCCTCAAAATTCATCTGGGCCACTAAAGACAATTTCCACTCCTTCTATTGCATGGATTTTAGTTTTGCCTCAAAATAATGAAAAGCACCGTTAAATCTGTTCAGCAAAGTGCTATCACTTTTGAAAATCATATATCCACTCCATCAAAGCTCAGGCTTTGTCCCTCTATCTTTCTCCTCAACGGCCTTTTGTTGGCAGTGTCCTCCAGAGGACATCACTCGGAGGACAAATTCAAAGATTGTTCAGAATTCCGCAATATGCGCATGGGTTTTAATGAATGGGCTTTGTTTTTTTGGTGCAACCAAGGTGCCCTCAAGTAAAACAGCTAATATTTTTGTAATATTAAACATTTTTTTTTACCTTACATTTGATTTTATTGCTGCTTCATCACTGCACCCTGATGCTAGTCCCAACGGAGAGGCTACTCAGCCTTTAGGGACCATGGGCTGTATTAAATATGTATTCCGCCTCAGTGACATCGCCCATAGTTTCCTAGGGAGAGATCGCAAAGCTCAAAGTGTTTTTTTCCGCACCGCCTCCACCTCTGCAGTCACTACACGACCTGACTACACTCTGTACAATAAAAGGCAACCCGGGGCAGGTGGGGGCGGCCCAGGTGACACAGCCGAGAAGACAGTTATCAACTATGTTTTGACTTTAAGCCACAGTGTACTTTTACACTGAGGCGATGTGGTAAAAATGCATCACCTGTTGCAATAAGAAGTCGTATTGTATGACGCCAAATAGAAAGTGACCTTACGTCAAACTTGATCTATTACTCGAGTAAAAAATGTAGACAAAAAAGTAAGGTATGCTTTGAAATCTTAAAGTTCCAGATTCAAAAGTTTGAGGCTCTGTGCTTCAAAAACTGCAAGGCACGAGTCAATGGGTGACTTAATGACCTAATATCTGTTCGACCTGTGCAACTCCTCCAAATGTCAAACTCAACCCCAAAATCAACCCCCCCCCCTCGGCTCGGCTGCAAAGTTTACAACGCATGCTCAGGAGGGAGCGCTGCATGTTTTTCAATGAGACGGCATGTGGTTGAAGATTGCATTCTGGGTAAGAGTGTTTGCAGGAGGCAGCCCCAGCGAATGTTGTCGTTTTGTGTTTGCTTCGTATTCGTATGAGCAGGTTGTTTGTTCCATGCATCACATCCGTTTATTTCTCCTCCAAGGGAAGCATCTTCCAAGTGCTAAAATGCACAAATGAGCATGACAATGGAGACCCTTTGATGTTTGGAGTCATCCCTGTTCAATTGTATCTAGAGCATGTTACAAAAGTGTGAAGGAATGATATAACACAATAACGCGTTGGTTATGTTTTAAAACCCGGACCGAATAACAAATGCTTTTTTCTTTAATTGCGGCTTAAGTGAAAAATTGGACACTGTATTTTTCAACGCTGGGCAATGAGAAGTTGTCAAGGCCTTAACATGACAAATCTACTTTAAAACACTAAAGTTATTTTCTTTTTTTAATGGCTTTTATTCAGCTAATGGCCCTGTGCCATTGCTGGATAATAACATAAAATAATAAAGTCAAAAAAACCTTTTTTAGGAAGCTGTTAGCTGTATTACCAATATAAAGCACAGGCGTTGTTGAGTGTATTATGACCTTCCCATTTTGGAAAATGGAATTCTTACCAGCTGCCGCCTGAAAATTGCCCCTCCAGGCTTTGTTTAAGCCAGGCTGCAGCTAAGTAGTTAGTCTTCTAAAACAAAAGCATTATCATAAATGATGGGAAAAACATATATATTTTACAGAAAACTGAACCTAATTCAAGGCAGGTGCCTCCTGTGCTGCAGTGTCTGCGTTAAGCCTCACGGAACATTATAACTATTTGCATATAATTCTGTGAGGGTACTCACAGTTGCTGGAACAGCAAGAAAATTGCCCTGCTTTTCAGTTGTGAGAATACATATTATCAAGAAGGATTTTTTTTTACTACACAGCCCTGCTGGTTGCACTACATCACGTTATCTAAAAACACCAAGCTAATCGTGTTCATGTTAAATTGACCTTTTTGATCAGACAAACAACGGCATGAGACGGATAACATTAGAAAACACAGTGTTTTTTTTTTTGAAAGCGCCACATTTTAGGCCTCATTCGGGAATCTCATTTTGGAAGGACTTAATGACTCTTTGATATCAGCGATCTGTCTCAGAGCCGGGTCAATTACCCAAGCTTGTAGGACAGCTGACAAGCAGCATTTTACATTGGCCACAACAGTGCTGTGCTGGTTTTATCACGCTGGTTTCCCATGAGCGGGCGCTGACCCCACCTCCGGAAGGCTTAATTGCCTGGAAAATGATCATCTGTGCCGGGGAAAAGCGTGGCACGCGAGTTTGTCTGAATTTTCTCCCAACCCGACACCGTAATGGCTCCGTCCAAGGCATAAAGTGCCGAGCTGGAGGAAAATGTGTGGTAATTGGTGTACTCTGAGCGACCGGGTCTTTAGACTTGCTCGTGGCAACACCTCCTCTGGTCACCGAGAGGTTTTTGGGGGAAATTATAGAGCTTTCTTTTCAAAACAACTCTGATACTTGAAGTTAAGAGATCTCGACGGGTTGTGAATGCACTGTTTCATTACTTGATTTCCCAAAACTACCATCCGGGTTGATTTTATCGGTAAATTAGTCGTAGAGGTACAAGATAGGACTGTAGTAGAAAACCCAGCGGCCCGAAATAAAAAGAACTCTAAAGTTTGACAAGGAAATTCACACTAAAAATACCGCAGGCCAGCATTGGCAAACACTAATGTCTCATTGTTCCTTCTCGGGATGATAATCTAATTATTTGCCAAGAACCAATGTTACTATTATATCCATGGCTAATTGACAGTGAGTACATTCATATTATAATCACTCCTGTGACCAGATGTGAAATGAATCATAATATGAAGACATCAAGTCATTGGTCACGGATCTCAGCTTGTTATAGTATATTAGAGGATGAAAAAATGCTCGTGACATGATAACTAAGGCCTGTGTACTACAGCATCAGCATCGCGTTTGGCAACCATAACGACGGGGAAGCTCGCCACTCGGTAGCTCAGTGGTCCACTTGATGTGGGGGAACGACTTGGACAAAAGCGGACCTCCCAATCTTCTCCCGTGACTTCCTCAGCTGGAGCTGCCCAGCGGGTTCACGGTGATGCCCGGTGAACCCGTGGCTGGGTTTCCAACAACCGGTTAGCGATTGACAACCTTGGAAGACATCAGCGTCAAAACGCTACATTTGGACAATGGTTAGCGACCATTTCAACGCGTGTCGTCTCGCTGATCTCGCTGATCTCGTTTCGCCTGCCGAGCTGATCCGAGCCCCGGAGACGCCGCGGGTTGTCCATCCTCGCGCGCCGAGCGGATGAAGGCGAAGAATGATCGGTGCGGCCGCCCGGGCTTTGCATTCAATCTGCAACGAGGCTCCACTAATGAAGAGAAAACTTCGAACCCAACAAACCCCTCTCGGCAGTTCGCTACTCACATTCCTCACAGACGCAAGTGAAAATACACGGACGTCCAACTGTGTTGCTTGGAGAGCTGGCTTTTAGTGGCTGAAATGTCTTTTTTTTACATTTGGTTTGATTTGATAGCTGGGGATGGGTGCAACATGAAGGCGGGACTGAGAGCAGGTCACATGTTGAGTCTGAAGCAAGAGCTTGATGTTGCGTTAGGGACCCCTCGTCAACCCACACAAGATGAACCGACTTTTCAATGAGTACTAAGACTTGAGGTGTCATTCTGATGCAATCTTTCCCACGATTGCATGAGAAATTAAATGTTGTGTCTTTTAGTTATCACCGTTTGGGCTGGGAATAAAAATATGATAATAATATTAATGAATGTTCCTAGGTTGAGACAACAGATGCCTCAGATGACTTTAATCATTTAAAGTCGTACTCTACACACATGGTCGCTGGGATAAAAATAGCCCAGTGCTTATGGGAAGCTGCAAACTGGGGTTCTATTGATCCAGCTACCACACAAGTGAGCCCATTATTGCATTGCTTCTATTTTAGGTGCCATTAACCAGGTACTATGCGTAGGCTGGTCATAAATGATGGAACGGGACACAGGAAACGTTTCTGACCCTGACGTTTGCACGAGTCATCATGTTCTCTGAAGGTTCAACGTACGGCGATGCAGCAATTACTGGACAAACAAACATTTCCTACAAATGTTCCTAAGCACACATCTGTGTTACCGCCTTCTGTAAAAGTCAATAATTACTAAAACCCAGAGAGCAAATCAATATGTGTAAATGTAAGTTTTAATGGTGTTATTTTTTTCATTAGAAGGCACTGAAATGTGCTGGTAGTCTTGATTTGGTAGCTTTAGCTAAGCCTTAAACTTGATGGGACTTAAGTAACGAGAAGAGCAGGATCATCACTTAATTCAAGTATTATTTGTATTTTATTTTCGTCCTTAGTGGTACATTACCACAGCAAACCCTCACTTTAAACTCACGTCACCCTTTCGCCTTCGGTGAAGCCCAGCTCAATAAAGTCTGAAACTTCCCCCACCGCCGACTGTCAGAGGTCTCCCTCCCCCAACGCACTGGATGACAATAACAATCCACCGGGGGAGTGATGTTCGGGAGCGATTGCAGGTCTGCTCAATAGGTCTGCCGGCAAATTGCTTTTTAATGTTTCGCACAATAGCCCCAAAACAAAGCGGATTGTTGGCCACAAACCGCGCGAGGCCATTTAAGTGAGTGTGTGATACACGACTCGCCAAGGACTCCGGGGCGTCCCGCGCCGCCGCCGCCGTGGGAAGCAAGCGGCAGACAGCAGACTTTGATAAGGGAAGGTAAACATTAATTAAGTGCGCAGGGCTTCGGGATCTTTATGTTGGATTGACAGCCCGAGAGAATGGCCACACTGCTTAAAGGGGAACGACGCTTTGCTGAGACCGCTGCAAAACGGTCCGCTAGATTGGACCTTAATCAGTGAGTTAAAGTGGGTGTTGCATTAAGCAGGGACGGTCGTGGTCCTCAGAGGTTGTATCCTCACAACTTTAAACGATCCCTCGACTATCTCCTCTGCAGCACAACCCATTGGGTGGAAATTCCCTCAAATACATCTGCAGCTGTCGGAGGGATCGCTGTCAAAAACGTCGTACGGATATAATCGTGTTCCCTTCAACGTGAGCTGACTCCACTAAGGCGTCCGCTAACGGGCGTCCAGTAGGTGACACATGAACATCTGGATTACGTTTTGAGCATGACGTTTAGAGACACACTTAGTAAAGTTTTAACTTTAAATCCCGATTACACTGATTGTAAAACAACTCTTTATCACATTTGTATTTGTAGAGATTTCTCAAAAGGCAGTCTGTTGCAGCTCCGGACCCCCCCACCCGGACCTCCCCCACGGACCTCCCCCCACCCCCCCCCGGTTGTACGCGTCAACCCCAATGCCCGAAGCTCCCGGCGCCACATCTGCCGCCTCTGTACTATGAGGAGGCAACACGCCGTAGGACGCATCTAGACCCGTGGACCTCGCCTGAACAATATTAATTAAACCTCCACTAACTAATTGTGTGTTAGTTTTTTTTTTTTTTTTTTCGTCAACCAATTAAGTTTCACACTCTTGGGGGAGAGGCCCGTTCCCCTGCTCACCGTGAAATTCCAGCTGTCATTGAATTTCAATAAGCATGTATTTAATTAACATACCAGGCCACTGGAGCATACCAATATTTATTCCTCTTAAAGACAACACAGTGGCGCGTTTGTTTCTGCCCACAGTCGGCCCGGGCGAGTTGACACGGCGCGGTGGGGGGGGGCACATTTGATCGAGGACTTACGGCGGTGTCGTTTTGCCCTGGCGAGTGCTGCTGTGAGCGGTGCGCTTAATGCACCGGCCCGGGATAAAAGCATCTGACATGACGTGACAGTGTAAAACAAACAGCCGTTTGTAAGCGGAAGGGCCCCCGCGACGCCACGTGTAGGCACCGATTCAAATTGCTTGCTGCGGCGGCGGCGGGGTATGAATCCGGCGGTAGGGCAGATATTGATGTGAGCTCTGCGCTCTTCCCCTCCGCCATCCGTTTGTCTTTGTGCGCTTCTTTTATCAAGCGCCGGGGCTTTGACAGCACAACAGAAATCATCCATCATCTAGATTTACCCCCGCAACCTTAATATCTAGCAGACAGTCCAATGCCATAACACCACAGGCGACAAATGCATTATAGGGGGAAGGGGATCCGTGTGTGTGCCCCCCCCCCCACCCCCTCACAATGTGAGTATGCTCGCAGTGGCAGGAAGCAAAGGGAGGGGGGGGGGGCATAATAGTGACAGAGTGAGCAAAACTCAAACTCCATGCCACAGGCAAACTGGCCGAATATTCCTCCCCGTCTCGCTGGGTCAGCAGAAAAAGTGCAGGAAACAGCAGCGATGGATTGTTCCCTGATATCAGGAGGAGGAGGATGAGGAGGAGGATGAGGAGGAGGATCCGTGTACAGCGGCCGCTCTCGCTCCCTCCCTTTCATCCCCGGGGGGGCCTCCACCTACCTGCCGTCACGCGTAATGAGGCTCGAGTTTGGGGCGAACCCGACAGCCACAAACAACAGTCGCCGAGGCCCAGCGGGCCGCGGCAGAAGCGGTACATATTTTAGCATAATGCCAACCCCCCCCGCCCCCTCTCCCCAACCCCCTCTTCGCCGTCCCTGGTGCTCCAAGAGCCGCGTGTTATTCAATGATGTGTCTACCGATCCAGTGGTCCCCGCCAGGCCTGCGAGGTCACAGACTCAAGTGATGTCGCATATGTACCGCCTAATGATTTCCCCCCCCCCAGAGGGGGGAGGCTTTCGGGTTCTGTCAGGGGAGTTGTTTTTTTTTCCAGCGCGGGGTACAGCAGATCTGCACTGAAGCAGACTTTTTTTTTCTTCTTCTCGCCGTGGATGGAGGCGTGCATGCCGAGCGCGCTCCGTTGCCATGGCTCTTGATGTTACCTGCCAGATCCGCTCTCCGGGGAGGGTCTCTCGTGTTTGCCTTTTGGCTCGAGGAAAACATTAACCATCAGCTGTCGAGCTATATTTGCTTTAAATGTTGAAGCCTTTGGTTGGACATTGGTAAGTTGTATGTCCATTATGTCCGGTCTTTGCGTCCCTCTCTCTTTAAATGCCCTTCGTGACCATACCTATACATACTCTCTTTGAAATATGTGAACGCCCGAGTCAATTTTGTAGGCCAAGATGGGATGAGTCACTCTCTTCAACCGCGTTTAGCTTCATCCAGCTGTTAAATAATTTCACATTTTTAATTTCACATATAACCAGCTCAGTCGGTAGTAGTTCGAGGCGGCAGCGCTGTCGACCGGAGCCACCTCAAAGGTGTGCAAACAGATAAGTAAAGACTCGCCAGTGTCGAGACTCACGTAAATACCCCACACACACACACACACACACACACAACTCTCAATTCTATGCACTGGAGATGATGAAATGAGAAAAAAAAAAGATTTCATATCCAGTTGTGCAGGGTTTAAAAGTGGAGTTATTCTTTCACCACTTCAGCCAAATACATTTAGAGGCTCATTCTGCGTCATGTCAACCCGAGACGAGCAGAGACTTCGAAAAAAAGAGAAGCAATTACCAGAAACACGTGATTAAAACCTCCTTTTATTTATTTTTTTACAACAAGGGCTAATTAAAGACGCCCTTTCTCGTCATCCTCGCTCCGATGACAATCCACGACGGCAGGGGAGCAAAACCCTGTCGTGAACTTTGCCTGCATCGGAACTCGCAGGACGAGATGGCCCTCTTAATTATACGTCGCTTCGGTTACACTAAGTCCCTCACAAACCTTCTATGACGCTCCAGTCCCAGACTGTCTCTCTCTCTGTCTCTCTTGACCCTGCGCTCCGTTTGTCAGATATGCTTCAATGACCAATAATGGTGCAGCTCAGCACCGCCAATGACAAAGTCACTCCAAGTGTCTGCCGAAGGGCGCTGCGACTTTTGTTCTCTTGACGTCCCCGGGTTCAAACACGTCGCGCAGTGCACCGATACGTCTGCGAAGAGCGAGACAGGAAGGACGAGAACGGTTATGGTTGCCTTTCGAGATCATCTTCTCACTGAGTGCTCATCACGTTTCCCCACATTTTAAGAGGCTGCTGCTTTGCCTTTTTTTTTCATTGCTGTGTTTGAACTATAGCGATCATCTTACCCGTTTTATTTACTTAGGTACATGTCTTGGATCCAACATTTTTCTCATCTATGCGATATTGCACTTTCTTCAATAAAGGCGTAGTGACAGCAACGTACTTTGTACCCAAACAGAATGAATGACCGGTGGATAATTCATTGTGTTTTACCAGAAACGATCATAACCCTAACCCTAACCCAACACTGAGGTGTCTAACTCAACACTAGGTGTCATGGAGGGAAAGGTTGCACGCCGTGTTTTCCCTGGTAGAGCAGCATCTATCTAAGTATTCAGAGGAGACTCGACCCGAAAAAAAAAAGATCTCTGGAGTGTGAAGGGCAGTGGAATTAGATTCATCAGCTGCAAATTGTGTAACGCGTACCACCTCCCAAAGCTGTGCAGTAAAAGGTGGGAAAACCGTGCAGACGTTATCGGAGGCAAACATCTTGCAGAGCACAGAATAACACGCACACCCGTGCAATGGTCCACTGTCTGATGGACCAATTGTACACATGGAGCTGGGATCTGAGGACCTTTTCTTTATAGCATGTATAACACAGAAAAACAACTCCCATTTCAAAAATGCCATATCCTTTTTGGGAACTATATGATCCAGCGTTTTATTTGGGGCTTTATTAATACGACAGAGCAAAAGTCTGTCTCCTAGGAGGGCTCCACTTTGTTGAAGGGCATCATCAATCACTGGATTACCCTTCTAAGAGCTGTTTACTAATTCATCTTTTTGTCACATGACGCGACTGAGTATAGGTTCAAAATGAAACCTTTTTTTGTGTTTGAAAGGAGGCTCAGTGAGTAAACAAACCCAACATCAAAATAAAGCCCTAGAAAGCAAAAGTCAACCCACAAGAAGTCCTCAGTGTTTCAGAGGGTACGTCTTTAGAATTTACTAATGGATGTCATTCCAAACACTGTTCTAGAAGCCAACGTGACTCTTAAAGGCTTTCAGCCATTCTAGTCACTACAAATGAACTACATTTAAGAGAAATGAATTCGTTCCAGATACGTGGCTGTTGACAGATTAATAGAAACAGATGTTTGTCCATTTAACATCAGGTGTTGAAAACGTTGACCTATGAGGGCCAACACTCTTAAAGTTGCCAAAAACACAAAACTATTCCAACTATCCATTAAAAAGAATAACACTACCTGAGGAATTGATTCATTCTAATAATTTATTAAATGTATCTCGGCTGTTTGTTTATTTTTTTGTTTGTTTTGGAGTCACCTGGGTGGACTTTTTCGTTGACAGCAGCATCTGTTACCAGTTCCAGCATGGCGGCGCCGCGTAGCACGCTACAGCAATAATCCTGTAGTGACACAAAGGAGTCAGTGAACTATTGTACACCAGGCAGCAGAACAATTAATTACAGTCAGTGTGGTATGATGTGTAAATGAAATAAATTTCCCCATCAAACTATCTTGGGAGATGTGAAGCAAATGAACTGCGCAGAGGAGCGCTCGGCACCAGTAAGCAAGGGCGGCGAGCAGGAATAACAGCGACAACATGGTTGCCATTGAAAGAGAGGAGCGGGGACACTTTGATTGTGATATTTGCATCGCCATGCCCTGTTTGGTTGGATATTTACTGCACCACGGCACCTCTAATCAATGTTGTTGTTATTTTTCCCGTTGCCTCTTGGATTCAAGGGGGAAAAACAACATGTTGCATTGCCTTCGAGCAAACTGTCAAAAGCAAATTAGTTTGGAAAAAAGACTGGAAACCAGGAAAGAAAAAGTAATAAAAAAGCTCTACAATCTTTTTAATACTGACAAACTAACAGATAAGCTAATCTATTTTTTTTGCTGTTCAGGGTTAGGGTTAGGGTTAGTAAACCTGGGGTTAGGGTTAGTAAACCTCGTTTAGTAAACCGTAACCCTAACCCTAATATTAATAACACATTGAACGTTTAAAGATTTAGAAATATATATTGTCGTTCTCTCTGTGGACGTTTCTTCAAGATGTAGTTTACAAACGTCAAAGAGGCAATAGCCAAGCCCTAAAGTGGGACTCAAACTCATAATATCAGTAAAAAATCATTTACATTTGGTCCTTAAAATAAAAATAAAAACAGAGACATGCAACCCCGCCGCCTCTCGGTTGTCTTTCTCGTATGCAGCCGAGCGAGTCCTCCTGAAGACGGGGGCCCCTCACAGGCCCCACCGGTCCCACGGGGCCCGCCTAAGTGGCGCTTGGAGACGGGTTGCACTGCGATGTGTCCCAGGGGGGGAAAAGGTAGCTGGCGGCGGCAGCTGTGCGAAAGAATACGAGAGCGACGCAAATTGGTAAATTTAGAGGAAACACAAAATAAATTTATAACAGGAAAAGGCAGGTTGTCGTGTATGATACCTGGCAACAGTTTGGCTTACGTGTTCATTGTGTTGAAGGAAGCAGTTTAGGAAGCTCCTTACTCACTCATGAGTGGTCCGGGTGTAAATAAGCAAATAGGGATAGCCCTTTAGTACCTGAAGCGGGGCAGCTGGAGAGGGAGGGACATGAATCTTAATAAACTTGCCATCAAATGGAAAAAACTTTCGTATTTAAGTTAAGATCGGATTTTTTAAAAAGGGCCCAATTCAAATTACTCGATGGCACTAGAGAAGGCCGTTACGGAGGTGTTGTTATCTGATTTTCTTCACGCTGTCAGTGATTTCAAGCCCTTTCATTTAGAATCAGAGAGAGAGGAGCAACAATTGATTTGGTGCTTTAATCCTCAGTGACTTTTCACGGCAACATTCATCCTTTTCAACCCTTTAGAAAGTTTTAGCTTCAGAGCTTTCCCGGGTGAGCGCTAATTAAAAATAGTTTATTACAATATTAAAAGATCGGAGATATATTTTTATGTTGAGTTTTTGCAATGTTTGGCCTCAGCAGCAGCAACAACGAAGTGACAGTCAATTTTTTCCACTTCCTCCAACTTCCTACGAGATGAAGTCCACTAATCCAGCTCTAAATGTCCCACACAGTGCCCCATTCCTTCCTGCCACCCAACAGATGGATTCCCTCTTACCTTTCATGAGAGTGTCATGATTGTCCCACCCGGGTGAATTGACCCCCCACCCGGCAGGCCCGCGCTCGACAACGAAACAGGGGGCCCACCGGGGATTCCCAGGTTCCAACAGTCAGCCTCGGCCTGTACGCCTTTAAAAAATACACTCCCGGCCTGATAGTTCTTCCAAACCCCCCCCCAAAAAAATATTGAGGGACGTCATTTTGTTTTATTTTTTTTCGCCAAGCCTTCGCAGATACGGTGCAAAGCAGAACATAATGCCGAATGACGCTGGCTGACACGCCGTTGTCTGTCTGTCGTTGATAAAAGTTGGGACGACAAAATATTTAAATGTGTAGCCAGGATGTTTTTTTTTCTCTCCTATCAGGATAACTGTCTGATCAGGATTTGCTGCTTGGAATCAAATGTAAACAAAATCCGAAGGGCTTCCGGTGCTCACGCATTACAGCAACATTTCTTTTTTTCATTTTTTTTTCTTCTTCTGTCTCTCTCTCTTTCCTGAGACGCCACAGATCACAGCCTAATCCCTCTGTGCTGTCTATGCAAATCACACGTCGCCCCGTTGATATCCATTCTCCTGCTTAGGCTCCGGCTGGACAGGAAGCTCCCTTGTTGTTTACATCAACCCTGACTCACAGGACTATCGGGTTTGTGCAGCAGTGTTTGTGTGGGAGTGAGAGAAAGAGAGAGAGAGAGAGAGAGAGAGTGACAGAGCCACGTCGGCACACCGGTCCATTGCTCGGCGATTCTGACGTCCCCCCCTCCCCTCCCCCCGTTGAACCGCCGCGCGCCATAATCGACACTCGACTATGAATAGTCTCGGCGTGTGCAAAACCCTCGCCGTGGTTTTCGGTTTCCCGATAGCCGGGTCTGACGTCTCGGGGTATAAGCTGTGAAGGTTTTTAAAGGGTGACATGAAAGAACGCGTCAACAAATCATATTTGACAAGTGTTGTTCTTCCTTCCCGAGGGAAATGGAAAGGGGCCTTTAAAGAGAAATGAAATGGATAAAAATACAGATGTTCCGTTTCCTCCGAGGAATTGAGCCTCAGAACTTTCCTCCCTTTGAGTCCAAGGCAATCTATTTCTACCTTCGTATCGCCGCATCCAGTTGGGTTGGTACGGAATGTAAAGCGGCCCATGTCGGTATTACTGTTAAATTATCCAAGTCTTCCTGGATATCAAACATTTACACTGCTACGGTGTACGCTAGTCGGCTCACGCTGCTCTATTAAGAGTCTCCCACCTGAGAGACAGACATGCACTCACGTCAACAGCACATGTTTTATATAGATGTTTATATAACTACATAGTTATTACATCTGGCAAACACTTCCAGAATAAAGGCATGAATATTTTCAGTGTTATTTGCTCGCGCAGAGGGATGAACGGCGTGTGTTTGACTGTTTCTCTTTACCAGCTTTTAGCTCTGTGAGATCTCTGTCACGTGTAATCCCTGTGATAGTAAACATTGGCTTATGACGTGCTGTTTGTGTATGTGCAGATAGAAGGGGAAAAAAAGACATTTTAAGAACAGAACTTGTGTTGTTTTAGCTCTGTCTTAGTTAAGTAAAGTAATTCCATCATTATTCCATCTTTAATAGCAATCTAAATAGGTCATTCCAAAGATGAGCTAAAGAGAAGGTAAACCCACTGATTCTGCTTTCATTAAAAGTAGAGTTTTCTCGATTCTCCCCCCACCCCCCCCAAAAAAACAATTGAAACTTTTCTTGTTTACTGTCCAAAAGGGTTCGACGGCTCGGTGGAGGTGAGCAGATGGAAAAACATTCCGGCATGATGCTCTTTTGCGGGTATGTTGTTGAGACTGTGCCCGAGCATAAAACAAAAGCTGTTGTTGCGTAGAGGAAGCGCTTTCTCGCCACCACGCGGTTCTCCTCTGACACGGTGAGGGGGGTTTGGGGGCGGGGGGGGGCAGATCGCTGAGCTGCTTCGACGAGCACCGCCTCACGTTCTCAGATCGCTGCGAGATGAGCAGCCCGTGGGGCGGCTGGATCAAGAACAAAACAAGCGAGGAGAGAGAAGGGAGTATAAAAGGAAACGGGGGGTGGGGTGGGGGGGTAGGATAAGGAGAGCGTTGGATGGTATCTCTGTACAAAGAGTTATGGGCCGGGTTAAACTCCACGGACACCGGAAAGAATTTAGTTTGGCATTAAAAGTGGAATGGAAGGAACGGATTTACAAGATAGCCGCGTACCTTGTTTTATTGGTGAGTTTTAGTGATCCATGTAGGTGAATTGTGCTGTCTCTGTCTTAGAGGTAAGTAAACCAGCTGCTAGCTGTAGCTTTATATCCCTTATAGACGAGAAAGTCAATCTCTCCGTGTATGTCTCGGTAAGCTAGGACAGGAACGTGCTCCTATTGGATTAAAACATTCCCTAAATGTTCAGGGATTTAGTTCCTTTTGATCAAGCATCTCACACACTTTAATTGAGTAACCAAAATGCAATTCTCAATTCTCACTCTTAATAACTGCAGTTTGTGTCGAGAGTACTTTGAAAGGTGTAAAAGCAGCAGCAACAAAGGCGTTATCCAATCACGGTTGAGATGCTCCAATGAAACGACAGCACCTGTGCTCCTTCGTCCAATCCAACAACGGCAACAATTACGTATCGGTTCATTCGAAAAGCCGCCCGAGTTGGTCCAGGTATCTCAAAGGTCCTGCTGAGAAGTACTAACAACCTCTAAAACTTCAAACTGTTTTCAAGGTTAAATGTCTTACAAATGACTTGTACAAATTTACTGCATGTATTTTATTGCCGTGACGCACTTGTCGGATTTCACGACCGGATTGCCTTCTGCAGAAGCAGTTGGCATTTGTGGATGAAAATAAACTTTGTTTACCCTTTACCGGTCAATCTCAGATTTGCTGTAAACGCAACTGATGTTTATTTCTATAGAAATAAATTATTGGCATACTCTCAAATCCGAGCTTTTCCAATCCCCTGTCCGCAGCGCCGCTTGACAGCTCAGCGATCCATCACTGGCAGCTCTCCTCCTTCCCGCATCCCTCGCAGTGTGGCTCAGCCAGCCCAGATTTTCAAGAATTATAAACTCATATTATCTGGGCTGTCAACACACACACAAATATTTTTCTTTGCCTTAGCTGCTTATTTAAAAAAAAAAAAAAAAAAAAGAGAGAGAGAGCGTGAATGTGGTCGACTGAATTTAGAAAATCACACCAAATCTTTGAATGGTAACAAGTCGCGAGGAGAGATCTGCATGCTGATGGTTTAATGAAATACTTCATTACTTTATATTCATAGCATCGATATTTGGTGCCAGGATCTTAGCAGTGGGATGTGATGAAAAATGATGCAAGGATTGAGATTATTTGACTTGATTCTAAAACCATTGGGGGGGGGGTGGGGGGTGTGGAGTTTCCACTCGGCGGGATGGTGAGAAGCTCGGCTTTAATCTGACGCGGGACGACTCCTTTTGTGCGAGACCCCTTCGCTCCGAAAGTGCTGAATAGGAGTGAAAATCATCTCGGGAAGGCTTCCCGCTTTTATGCCTTCAAAACGCTCAGCGTTTTAGTTCAAGTGTGTTCGAAATTTGGAACGAGGAAGGAGTCCTACGTTCATTCAGGAGGGCAGCTCGGATACCTCGTTGGGCGCCGTGGACACTCACTCCACGGGCCCACTCGGGTTCGAGCGCTGGCGATGACGTCAGATAATTCTCATTACTCGACTATTTGATTTTTGGTCCAGTTATTGCTTCATTTGGGTTTCACGGGTTCCTCTGCATGGAGAGAAATCATGAATACATTAATGGCTATTTATTTAGGATTTCGCGTTCTTCATCTTCTCCCTCCGCTGTGTCTTGAAAAAGCTAAAGGTCAACATGATTTTCTTCGGTTTTTAGCCTCTCACAGTCGAGAGGCGCTCCCCGAGTCCTCATTGGAGAGTGGCATTTGATAATAGCTTGTTGTTCATCGCAAAGGCCACGAGTTCATCAAAGGAACCCCACTTACTGCTCTCGTAATGTCAAAAAGAAAGGTGACGGCCATGGCTCTGCATCATTGATACCCGTTGACGCTGTTTCGCTAATTATGTAACGAAACAAGCTAAAGTAGTCTTCGAAAGTCTACGTTCCCGCTCGCCGATGGTCAGCCAAACAAAACCGAGCGATAAATTAGAAGATACGGCGGGCAATAGGCTTTGTTGTTGTTTTTTTAGAGGAAACCTGAAGGTGCGATCTGCCAGTGCGCCTTTTTGGAGGGCGAGGCAAGGACGGTGCCAGCAGTAAGGGGAGATCCTCAAACAAAACGCCTTCGCCGGTGAGGGGATTAAGCCTCGGGGCTTTGAAAGTTAGAGTCGGATTGAACTGTGCGGCCCCGTCGAAATTACAGCAGAAGGAAGCTTCTTTTTTTTTTTTTTTTTCCCTGAATGTTCCAGATGCCTCAGATTGGATCCGGTGTATAGCCGGGGAAATAAATCCACTCCCTTTTCATTGAAGTTGCTCGCAAGCAATATTCCCCCCCCCCCCCGCTTCTATTTACGTGCAAATATTTGTATGAAGTATCGCGGCGGAGAATCTCCCTGACTTCTGCCGCCGCATTGTATGAAAGACTTGAGGGGCTTCCATTGATCACACAAGCCGCCGCCGCTGAAAATCACAGATGTCACAAGCCCCTCAGAAGATGCGCAGATGTGGAGAGACTAGAGAGCGGCGTGAGGCCGGTCGGGGCGGGGGGGGGGGGGGAGGAACCCTTCCATACATTTTCGCGGGCTGATCTTCCTCAAACATCGCAGCCATCGGATCACCTATAGCTTTCAAGATATCCCTCCACACACTAACACACACACACACACACACACACAACAGAGAGAGATTACCAGAAGCTGTGCCTCTGCTCTTGCTCCTATTTTCTGGCTTTATCCGCTCCGCGCTGAGGAGACCTCGGTACAGTGCAGTGTGTTGTGGGGGAAATTGAATGAAAAAAAAAAAAAAAAATACCCTCCCTGGGAGACTAATAATACCATGGGTGTTGAGTACTTGCTCTCCGTGATGAGGCCTAACAGAAGGCTTGACGGGAGAAAATGATGTGTTGTTCTCTGCTGGGATAACGCCCCCCTTTCTCCCCCCCCCCCCCCAGCAGAGCACTGCAGGGACCTGGGATATGAAGTGTACATAAAACACAGGTATTTTGGCTCCTCGAGGGTCCGCGGGAGGAAGAGCGGGGGGGGGTGTGGGGGGGAACGAGTGTCGCCGAGGAGCTGGAGTGCCGCGGGAGCGCGTTCTTGTCACCCTCCATCCGCGCGCAAAGAGGAGAAAAAAAACACTCACTTCAAAGCATCTAGGGATTCAAGACACACTTCAAATGAAGTATGGCAAATTACTGCACAAGTTGAATCCTTAATGTTTCCCATGAATTTTTCATGGCTGAGCAGACTGTCCCCCTTTTGCAAGAAGGACCGCTGGTAGTAATGGTCAAAACCACTCGCCAATGATACTCATTTCACGTTTAGAAATAGTAATATAACCTTTCAGCGTGGCGTATTACGATTAGAATTCAACTATAATTAAAGGGAGGGTCTTGGAGATAAACAAGGCTTCTGGTGGGAGACGCGGTCAACTGTCTGCGTTCCAGCGAAATCAGATGCTGAATAATGAATAACATTTTAGATATTCATAACCTTTTATTCAAAAGCGTCTGGATGTCAATCGTGATGCTTTTGTTTAATTAACTACTGGTACAGGAAGACGTTACTGTATTGAATCACAATATGCTGAAAGGATATTATGGATTTTGGATTAGCTTAATAAAAGCAGAAAACAACCTGCCCCCAGTTTTGATTGAAATGATTTTGACACAACAAATAACAGTGGATGAATCTGCAAAAACATCATGTGAAACAATAACGTTTAGTCGCCCAAATCACCAAAACCAAGATATATTACAGTAAAATGTGGAAGCAGCATCTCACCAATGGGCTTTTAGCGGGATAATTATAGGCTTATTTCTTGATTAATAATCTATTATTAGACCATTCAACAGTTCACAGTTTGAATCTGCTGTGGAACTGACACCTCTCCTGGGTGAGAGAAGGTGAGTTCAGGATATTATTTCAAATTCCAGTACACAGAGAAAAAATACTAAAAAGACGTGATAATAATATGTTTCCGAGAGACATCAGCTGGCTTTCACACCACACGAAACATACATCATGCTGCTGTAATTGCTGTTCGTGTATTATACTTGTAAACATTTTAGGACGAGCGGGGGCCAGGAAATCTGAAGTTTTGAGCGCTGGCTTATTGGCGTATTTACAAGTCTCCTAACTTGTAAATTGGGAGACATGGGAAAACCCTTGGCAATACATTAGAGGAGTGTTGGAGCCAAAGCATCCCATCGATTTGACCTGTGTGGGTCTTGCAAGCATGAGCCATTAGTACATTCTCAGATGCTGTTTTCAGATTTGTTTGTGCAAACGAGGTCCCATGATGATTGCGCGGTAAAGATATCCAGGGTTTCCATTGCCGTCAATCTACCAGATAGCAGGGACGCCGTAACCTGTCCTTGGGCATTCATACTTTTCCTACATAGTGCTATAATAGCTCTTATTTTCTCTCAGTTATTTGCTGGGTAAAATGTTCCAAACATTCACAGTGCATTTCTTCTCCTCTTGGTATATGAATTGTTGTACTGACTTGTTTGAGGGTTTTCAAAGGACTTTTTGTAACAGGTGTGAGAGCAGCTTTATGGACCATTTTGTTAAAAGAAGGTGACATCTTGGCTTTCATGTCTCACTGGAAAAGGAAATAGACATAAGAATTCATAGAAATTGTACCATTTTCCAAAATCACTTGGCAGATACCCTCTTTACAAATTAATAATTCAGATGGTTGCCATCTCAGTGTGACACAATTATGGAAGATGTAAGAGTCAAGTACAGTAAACAAATCAAACTTTTTGGGCATTTTTGGAGTTTAGTATAATTTATTTCAATGCTTTGCAGATGTAGTTGGGTGGCACCATGAATACAAAGAAGCATAACCAGTAATTGGCAGAGCAGCCGTGCATGCTGGATGATAACATTAGTTTCCTGTCTGGAGAAGCTCGACGCTATTCCAGACTTTTAGTTAACATGATTCGTGAGCAGTGGGAGAATTGTATAGATATGTTTATTTATTAATAAATATCCAAAATAATATAAAACAACTACAGAATATCTAGTATAGTTCCAACTTCCCCAACTACAAAATTTGCATCACTGCAATAATATTTAAATAATGGGGTGACATTTTTTTTCTTTAAATGGCACCACCACCTTTTACACGTGACAAAGGCCTGACGATTTAAAAAGAGCATAATTGTTTTGGTACAAATTATGTTTAATTCGCTGAATGGAATATCCATTTAATGGAGGTGCAGGTGGGTGTCAATTTTGAAATAAAAATACAAAGTAATCCTCCAGGGAGGTTGATTAATTGACAGGTCCAACTGGCTGCTGATCAGAATGGAACTTGTTGTTGTAAATCTCCCTGAAAATAGAAATCTCATTTAGTGTCGATGACTCATCCAAACATGAGAAACACCACGCTGCGTAGTGATGTTGTAGATTAGAGTCGGTGTAAGGAGATCAAACTGGTTTCTGTTTCCCATCATGTTGATACTAAAAATGTGTTATTGTTACAGCAAGAGTAAAATAACTATGTGGTACGACTCTACAACCACAAGGTAAAGTACTACAAAAATGGAGCCGTGCAACAACAAACCAGCGGAATTACGTTCTAATATATATTTAGTTTTATTATCTTGCTTCTGTGAGATACGAAGGGACCTGTCGAGACGCCGCTTCAGATGTTTGTCTGAGTCATTTCCTCGCCAATTTCCGAACCAGTTGGCACCCATCAACAATGTACTTTGGTACCGAAAAGCCATTTGCAACCATTTCGGGGGGAAAAGAAAAACAAGCGTCTGCTGTTTTCGGTTCCATTCTGTTCTCAGACGGAGCATCTGGAGTTTCTTTTTTAAGTAGATTCAAAGACAAAGAGACTGTGGGGGCTCCAGAGTTTCAGCAAGCCGTCCCTCTGTCTATCAACATCCTATGCTTTCCAGGAGGATCACCTTGCATGCGAGGAACATCAATGTATATCAATATTTTCCTGCTTCTTTGTAGGATAGAAAAAAACATATTTTCCGTGGTGAATCTTTTCACCAGTTTTGAATCATTAGGACGTCGAAGGCTCACAACGTCCCTTTAAACCACCACACATTAGCGAATGCTAATGTGCCCCAGAGCGACGTCGCTACATCGAACAACGTACCTGCGCTCACATCCTCCAACCGGACTCTGTACCAAATTTCCCCAAAAAGAGCTGTTGTTCATGAATGCGCCCCCCCCCCACGGGAGAGGTGGCGTCAACTTGATGCTTCAGCGGGGATAATCAGCCAGGTGATTGCCACGAAAAGTGAGCAGAGGTGGGGTTTTTTATAAATTTTTTCGTCTACATTGTTACCAAAAAGTTCCACGAGAAAAAAAAAAAAAAATTAAAGTTCCCGGGAAGAGAAAGCGAAAAGCTGATTGCCACACCATGTCACCTCACGTAACATTTGGAAATCGACTTCTGCTTTCTGTTTTACTCCCCGGTGAGATAACGCGAAAGCGGTTTTCTCACCTCTAATTCTCAACATTATGATTGCTTGTTTCTTTTTTCATTGTCACTCCCTGCTTATCACCTGGAACCAATCACAGGGCGACCCGATAAAAGGATATAATTAGAAAGTGGGAAAATAACACACCTGATCCGTTTGTTTAATGACTGTTGAGGGACGAGGGCGACGTGTCGTCGCTTTTTCTTCTTTTGTGTCTGTAACCAAAATGGTGCCATTTTTCTGCCATTTCTAATTGAAAAAGTCCCTTTTTTGTGCTTTTAATTGGAAAAGCGTTGTGATGATTTGGTCGACAGCTACAGCTTAATTTTAGATCACAGCATGTGCTGAATTTATAAAACACAATGCTGTGTTGTGTTTTATTATTCCTTTTCGTGTCTTTGGGCTTCGTGGTAACACGACCCTCTGAGGGGCCTGACCTCTAGGTTGGGCATCGGTGAATAACCTTACATCACAGAATTAAGTATTTATATCTTGTCCAATTCTATCCGGCACTGGTGCATCAATGATAACAATCCAGGCCATACCATAATATATTTCTCATGGGCCTTTTTTTTTCCCCTGCGGAACAAGTACATTTCGCATCGCAGCCTTATACCTTTTCGAATGCACGACTTTGACTGGATTATTTGTACATTGGCGGATACGCTTTCACTTGAATAAAAGATCGGAGTGCCGCTTCCACCGCTGTTTGTACGCCGATACATAAATGCAGCCGCGAGCTCCCTCCCCCGTGAAAACAATCCCCCCCCCCCCCCCCCCCCTTCCCCCCCGTATGCCTGTGACCTTCCGACCATTTGTCCAAACACCTCAACCTTATGAATAAGTCACATCCGTAGGTTCGAGTATGAAAATGGGTGAGCCGAGGGTGACGGTGGCTGGCGGGCCAGCGAAATGGGCCGCGCGCTGCTTAAGCGTGATGGATTGGTGGCACTAGGCTGGCATAATAGCCTTCTAGTGGACCAGGCCCCTGTTGAAAGAATAGAAGCTTATACATCACGATACCGCAGACGTCGAGCTAATACTCAGCCTCCACATGCTACAAAGCCACCGGCTTCTACATCCACAAACTTGATGGATTAAGACAAACGGGTTATTTATGGACCTGGCCGAGCTTCGGGAGCTTGTTTGTGCCTTGCCCACACATCTGTTTGCTGGGAGGAAAGAGGCTGGACAGTCAGGGCCGCCGGGTGTAATATTACGCTGCGAGCAGCTGGCATGAAACGAATCCAAATCAAACACCCAACTGAAGGCAAGGGTAGGAAGTGGAATTTTTTTTTTATATTGAAAAAGATCTTTAGGCTAGTGTGTGGGCTGGATGAGGGCGGTCACAAAGTGAGAACATTTTACAAAGTACTAATGATCACTGTACTACCCTTTATTGGAAAGGACTGAAACTGGTGTTCTGACAAGCTGTAATTTAGTTTTTTGTCAAAAATGTAGATTCGGATTAAGGGATTTTGACCTAATGTTTGATTAATACGATAAACAAACTAGGAGGAAGAGAAGCAGCTACCCATGGCTATCCCTGAAGTGCTAATACATCCATCAATGATGGAAATGACAATGGTAATTTGTTACTAGAAGTATTTGCCCGCTCAGATTAAAAGTGATGGCGACTGACAGAGTTCTGTAGCGTTGTTGGTAATTAAAGTACAACATCTGACAAATATTACTCCACCTTGTTTGGTTGAATCCATTAACTGGGATGAATGAAACTATCTTTTCATAGCGCCAACCCAAGGTCAACGTGGGAGAATTGCCCAATTTAATTTCCCGCTGTAATAAGTGTTAGCATGGCTGCAGATGCAGTGAAGTCTAAATGCCAGGATGACTGTTATTTCTGGCGCTATCCTTCACACAATCTTCTGTTGGGAGCCAAAAAATCCCAGGACAGAAGTGTTTTTTTGAGACGCCGCCTGCTTTATCACACGTCCCACCGCACATGCTCTGCACTCATGCATTATTTACGGTACATCCGAGTCCTCACAACAATCTGAATACACGTATCCATCCGGCTGAAGGAGCACGCTGCACACAAACAGAGATGCACTTCTCGGAGCATAACATCTCCAACGCTGCCCCTTTTGGCTCATTTGTGAAACTAATGAGAGTGTACTAATATGTCAGCGGAAACCCGATTAATAAAATCGATGGGTCACGCTTCACATTCCTCGTCGTGAAGGCTGTGTGAGTTGCGTGGGGCTTATGGCGATGCATTCAATGGGTTTAATCATGGATTATGGATCTAGGATCATTTGTGTCATATTTGGAGCACATTGCATTCTTTGCGCTTCTCTTTGAAATTGGGATTTCCTCAATTAGAACCTTGAACACCTCTCCACGCTATTCTCATTATTTGTTGTTTTTGTCAGATTATCTCCAAAGGAAAAAAAAAAAATCAAATCGCGTATTCCGTGACACCGTAAAGCGCAGCTTACAGGTAGAGGACTCAACCTCAAGTGTTTTCGGAGGTGCAATCCTTTTCCCTTCTGAATGCCACATTCGATTAAAAGTTAGACTGCATCACTAATTCGCAGCGCGCACGCATTTCAATGGCATTACGTCTGAAGCCAGGAGGAAAATCTCCAGTTCACTTTAAATCTCTTCGCTTGGTAAACCTTTTTGTTTTCTAATAATTTCCTCACCGCAGAAGGTGGGCTGAATACTTTAATCTCATAAGAGGCTTAATTCGGATACTGTGACTTCATTGCGTTCCCTTGCTTTCTGTAAACTAAACTGAAAGTTGCTAAGGTTGACTGGAAGACACGGGGTGTGTGAACGAAGAGTGTTTCTGAAGGGGAAGCCAGGTGTTTGGGCAGACCACACTCCAGAGGCTGGAGGTATATTAAAAGTTTGACCAGAGCTTGTAATAAAAATAAAAAAAAAAAAAAAAACTTTGGCTCCCACCGTGCAATTAAGCGCTGGCTGAAACTATTGATTTGATCTTATGTTTTGTCCACCCACCCACCTGTTACATTGCCCGCGGGGGAATCATCACCGAGCACCAACACAGGCGCTCGGAGAGAAATACGTTGGAAGTGCAATCTTTGTTAGCTCTTTTTTTAACACCATTAACATTACAACGATAGAATAAATATTACAGAGACATTTTATTATGTTGCAATGAACTGCAAAAAGGCCTGTAGAGTTGAATCAAGTCTGATTGCATCTCGACCTTGGTGAAGGTCGGAGATATTATATCGTACGGTACGGTTGTATCAAGCAAGGTATGCGCCATGGTGACACACACGGGGGGGGGGAGGGGAGGGGCTTTAGTGCAAAGTCAGGTGATCAACAAAGTCTTTTACAGGTTAGCTCCCATCACCATGCTGCCAAATTCTGAGACCAACAAAAGCAGATGCAGCTTTGTAGAAGAAGAACACTCACACAGGTAGAAGATTATACTTCAACTGCCGAGATGTGAACGTGTTTTTTTTTGTTGTTGTTTGTTTTGTTTTCTTCCCTCTCGAAGCCCGCGGGCACAACACCCAAGGCTTTTTTTTTTATCCACTCATGATTACAGCAGCTAAAGAGTCTGCTGTATAACAAACTGCGTACTCACATCAAATATGAAAAGGAGGAATAGAGTGTCTGCAAAAGCAACCCAACGATCCAGAGGCGGCCTCTGAGCAGCTGCGCCTGATGAGGACAGATGTCTGCGGTCGCGAGCGGCTCCTCAGCCTCCCCCCCCCCCCCACCGCCTTGCCCGAGCCGTGCGTTTTTGATTACCCCCCCCCCCTCCACCCCGCAGGGGTAGGAATCGAGGATCTCGGTGACAACCCCCCTGGCAGGGACTTCGAGGACCTCAGGAAGGAGCAAATTGACAATACGCCACCAATCCACTGCGCTTTTAATCTGCCGCAAAAGGCAGGAAGGTCTTCACTCGGATAAAATGTAGCTCATGCTTCACCAGAGGCTCGTCCCACACGCGTCGGCCCCACGGAGCTGGTGAGGCTGCTAAAACATGATATAAGGAGATTCCTCGATGCATCGATGCATAATTGAACAGTTTGCACCCAGCTTGATAGCTGGAAATCTGCTTCATTAATCAACCCCCGCAGAGCTATTGAAGGCACGGGGGGGGGGGGGGGGGGGGAGAGGGTTACGCTGGCGCAGTCTGAGCAAACACAACGGGATGCTGCACAGCACACAAGCTATATGCAGACCTCTCTTTGCAGCAGTTTAATGGGAATAAATTAAGGGTTATAGACAGTGAGTTGAAAGTATATGTTTTAGGAGTGCAGCAAACAATGGGACGAACTCTATGTGTGTCTTTGACGGGATGATTTCGCCCGCAGCGCAACTCAATTAGAGCCATTTCAAAATATTCTCAAAACGTGCTAATTGCGTTGCGAGTTTGCCGCTCAATTCCAGACATTCGACATCTTTGGGTTTTCTCTGGTTGTCCTCCATGTAATTTAAACGCTCCGTTGGATCAAAAGACGCAAACGCAAAACCCTTCCCGTCTGCGGGGGGGGAGGGTCCAACGAAGCCAATTCATCTGGTCATCTGGTGCGTTACTGCTCGTCTGCCAGGGAAGTTGACTTTTGTGGGACACACTCTTGCTCTTCGGGGGGGGGGGGGTGCTTGATCCCACTCCTTTAAACTTTTGGCCTGCGTTCGCGTCTTGGCCCTCAGGATTGATGAGGAGTGAGCGAAATGTTTGAAAAACCATGTGCATATGTTTTTCGGGTCGGCTGATCCCACGTTGCCGAGTGTTAATCGAGGTCAACGGGGGAAAAACAAATAAAGTATGAGCGTATTTTTTGAAACGGCTGCCGTGACACCGTGAGAAGGCTGTAAATCAGGGCGTGAAAAATAAAAGCAATCGATCCAACATGCTTTAACTTCCCGTGTGTTGTTGTTGGATTGATGTGCTGAATTTTTTTTGAATCAATACAACTTTAGTACGCGGTGCACTGGAATTCAGGCTATTTGGCCAAAAAACAAAAACGTTGAATTCAATTCAAATGTCCTCCAAGTTAGTATGCGTGTCCCTGCTCCTTGGATCTGCCTGCGAGCGACTAAGTACAAACCTCTGTGTTTTGTTGTTTAAATTAATGGGGGTACAGAGTGCTGAGGTTGCAGGATTACCCAAAGCTGTCTGGTCATTCACCCGACGCACTGAATGCTACAAGGAGGCACTTTGGATCGGCAACAAGTGACAGGCAGGCGGCTCGAGGTGTCTTCTACCAGCGTTTGTTAGTGGAAGGGTTTAGCTCTCAAAGCGTTGCCATGGAAACTGTTCACCCGGAGACTCAAAGTTAAATGCTGGCTAGTGTGAGGTGTGTCGAAAAAAAAAACGGGGAAAAAAAACACTTTCATCCGCCGCAGAGAAAATGGAAAATAATAGCACAATAGATACGGTATTGTTGTAGAGTTTTTAGAGTTCCTCCTAAAAATGAAACGTTCTGTTTAAAAGGTTAACTAGGCCCGCCTTCACTTTAATGTGAGCCTTTCACTGTTGCCACACAAACACATCTGCACATTCTGCAAATTGTCCCCCCCTGTAATCTAGGGCCATTCGAAGGGGAAGTGATGAGAAAAAAGTCGATTTTCCAAGAGAAAAGAAACACTTTGTTGCCAGGGGACTCTTTCATTTATACATCAAAAACAAGAAGGATAAAGCATTGTGGAATACAAGGTTGTGCGCTGATCATCAATACATTTACAATCTGGAAAAAATGCAGTTGGCTCCGGAAACAATTTAGAGCGGCTTTTTTAGCAGCCATTTGCACTGCGGCCATTGTACCAAAACAAAAAGGTGCATGTATTTAAATTCTTCTTGTGAGGAAATCTGTACTGTCGTTCGGTTAAACAGGCATCTCTGTGTTTTTGTTTTGTTTTTTTTCTTCCCCTGTTGCATCAACAACCACATGCTGCTCCCCCTCTCTTCTTTACATAAAGGCAGTTTTCCCGTGGGAACCTTTTATCTTTCACCCTCCAGTTGAGATTTATAATTTGGATCTCAGAACAGGAGATGTCGCGAAGAGAAGAAGAGAGGGATCGAGGAAGGAGCGTGGGCGTTTAAAGACAGATAATCCATTCCGAGGCTTTCCCACGGGGGACTTTCTGTTGTGTTGTGTTCCATACTTCAGGCCCGTCGTGAAAAAGACACCGGAGAGGACGGAGGATAGATATTCTCGTTTTTCTTTTTTTTTCTTTTTTCTTTTTTTTTTAAGTGAATGTCCCCGTGTTCAAATGGCCTCGCTGGCCCCCCTCGCCGAGTGAGCTATCTATCATTCGGGCCTCGACCGCGGACAGCTGTTCTCTCGTGCTCAACACCACAAATGCATTGAAATGTGTCGGTTTCGCACGTGAAAGCCCCGACTTTGATTCTCCCTGCGAATCTTCCAGTGCTTTCGTTCCAGCTCCCGTTGCATTAAAAAATCTCGCATCTCTGACACGGACCATCAATATTACCCGATGTGCACTGTGAAGAAGTGTCCTGTTTAAACGACAACATCCGAGCCGCAGCATAATACCGGCAAGGGAAGACGAGGAGAGGAGGTTCCCGCACGGCGCTGTTACAAATGCATGAGAAGCTCCGTGTGGTCCAATCAGGCGTCCTCCACGCTGCTCGACCGGGCCAATGATATCGTCGATCGTGTTACGGGGAGCAGTGCCCGAGCCACTCCATCCTTGAAACACACACTTTCATCCACAGCAGCGGAGAGAGAGAATGATTTAAATGTCCACAAAAGTCCACGTTATGAATGGACGGCAGATATTTGAAACGGATATCATTCATGGTTTATGAGTCGAAGTCTATAATCTATAATTGGGTTGTAGGTTTCAAAGTGATTCCTACTGATTTGCTGTAGTTGAAGTATGATTTGGCATGATATATAGCAGGAATGAAATATAGAATTCACAATGTTACCAATAGTAAATTATCCCTCTCTTGTTTCCTCAGGGTGAGCCATCTTATAACATTTGTTAACACATGTGTATTGGTCCTATATATAAGAGATCAGAGTATTTCCTCCATTACCAAACAGCTCATGCACACGTATGACCAACCGTCCTGTATAAAACCATTGCAGAGAGGTTTTTGACGGCCCAATTGCAGACATCAATAATCGTTGAAGGCGCATTGAAACGAGCCTTTCTGAGTCATCGATCGCTTCCATTCAGGGCAATTATCCAGCCGCGTCTTTGTTTCATCTCCCCGTACCGACGGAGGGGCGGCATCAGATGGATGGAGAGCGGAGAGAGTGATTGCGGAGCTGTCACTTGGATTTGGATTTGTAAATTGTCTCTTCGCACCTGTCCTCTCGAGGTTCACTTGCCTGTTGCGAAACTCAATCAACGGTTTGGCTACACGGCAATTTGTCTGCGCCAAGTTTTGACACCGGGATTGTTCAGCTTGACCAAAACATGCAATTTCACAAACGAATGCATAAGTGCAAGGCTTGTCGGCCTGATGACTTTATTATACGGGTGCTACCTACTGTCAGCGACGTGTTTTTTGGGGTGAAAGTGTTTAACGCTTTTCACTACAATGAATTAAAAATAAGCCAAAACGATACTTATACTCACAAGTTTATCTCTTTTTTTCTTTTGCATCTACAATAATTTGCAAAAAAACCCCCAGTTTTAACCTTGAGGGTGATAAATTCACAATAGCTTCAGAAACTTCCAAACTAATCTCAAAGGGCAGATTGACTGTCCCCGGTATCTGCTCCAGTGCCGCCGCCCACACGGCGCGTGTGCAGGACAACAAATCAAGCGCCCCTCGCAAGGACAAGCGCCGTGAAAATGAAAGAGACACATAAAAAGCCGCTCTACCGGAGCTGTCAAGATCCGCCGGCGCAGGTTCTCTTCTCGGTAACCCTCTCCGAGATATAGATATTACTTTCTGGAAGGGAATTACAGTAATAACCCCCCCCCCACCCAACAAAAAACAGAGCCCCTCAGGCAGATGGGAGCCGTTTGTCTCACCTGCACATTTGTCTAAATTTCTCCCGTTGTTTTCATGTAAATTTGGGCCTGAGGCGATAGACAGCGGAGCGGCACCCGCAAAGGTCGCGGACCTGGCGCCACCGAGGTTCATTTCATTTGAAATGAATAGTTGAGCGGCATCGATGTCCCGTTTAATTCGCCCCGGCACTTCGTTAGGAAAGCAGACACCTCGTAAGGCGCGTCTTGTGATTTCGGCTTCGGACGGAACGACGTCGGATGGATGCGTCTCCTCGTGGCGTCCACCCCCTCTCTCTCTCTCTCTCTCTCCGCCTGACGCTTTGACCCTCGTTCCAACTGAAAAGGTGTCTGGAAACGCCGAGAAGGCCCCGCCGTGGGCCTGGGGGGGGGGTCATCACGCCACCTGGTGACTAATGAAAATGCAACGTTTGGTTCTTCAGCACGTCCTGCTGGTGGGCTCCCTCTGAAGGCCGCGCACCCTCTGATAGATGGTCGGGAGGCGGGGGTGGGTTTAAGAGCTAACTTTAGCCCTTTATGGTCGGAAATGTGCTTGCGCTTCAGTTTCTCTGCCGCGGGGGCCAAATGATAGACCCTTTCTTGATGATTTATCAAGCCCATTCAGAGCGTTCTCGTCAGGGATAAATTGGCTCCTGCCTGGTGTAATGCCCTTGATGGATAATTGTCTCATTTTTCTTGATTAATCTATCTAAATGGCTGTTGCTTAAATTCCAAATGAATACCACAAACATAGTGCCTCGGCCATTCTTCGCCTCATTTATCTTAGAATATGTGACGACGCTAATAATGGTCGGTGATTATGGTCGTTTAGGAACCGAATGGAATGGTGTGGATGATAGAGGTTCTACTGCAATTTGACCTTTGACCTCACAGGCTCTGTTGTGATCAAATTGAGCAGCTGGATTTATAGTGACAGCCGTAAATGTCATTCACAGCTGAAAGTCGCTCGCCGCGTGGCCAGTTTCGGCCGCAATCACATGTCGGCTTTTTTTCTCATTTGACACCTACACAAACAGAGGTGGTCGTGCAAATTTCATACAAGTTTAGTTTGCAACACCCTCATGAAGTAGGGTTTTTTTTGTTGTCTTTTTCAATTACATATGATTCATCATCGAGGTCTTATAGTCTACTGAGTTGTTTGTATTCAAAACCATAGAACGTCTCTGTGTGAATGAGCAGGTTATTTGTGTTTTTTTTTGTGTTACCCTGTGAGCACTTGATACCACACTAACATAGTTAATAGTACACATCTCCAACCCTTCATTGACCCCAAGGCGACCTCTCACAGTGAAAATCGTCATTAACATTCCACAATGCGAGGCAACCAGAGCGAAAGAATCAAAGCTAATAACAACATTTATATTAAAGGGATGAAAGTGACTGGAGTTTTACTTCATTTCCAAAGTCACAACGCAACCCCGTGTTTCAATTTAGAACACATTAATATCTTATTTCATGCTTTCTCTGTCTGTTCCACTGGGCTGCTTTGTCCTTTCATATATTTGTGTTTTTGTCCCGGGCATACTCTTATTCAAAACAGGCCATTTTTTTTTGACAGCTATTTGTATGTAAAGTATGTGTGGGGGGGTCAGGGGGGGGGGGGGTTGTCATTGCCATTGCTCCTGTACTTTGCTACTTTGCTGAAACAGCCATTTTTTTCCTCCCAGAATAGTCCAAGACATCCTCCCAGTGGATTAGCCGTTATTCCTTATAGTGCATTGTGAGCGGGGTACAGTTCACGGAGGAAGAGATGGAGAAACCTTTTGCTGCGAGCTGACTCAGTTTCACACTCCTATTGTTCTCCATGCAGTCATATCATTGCATATTGGTTAAAGTTTTGCATTCAAAGCGTGAACTTGGGAGTCACCGTTGGCATAATCTCATAATGCATATAATCATTTGAAGGTATGATATTTATGAAGATACCTCACCGAGCACCCAAATCAGCATTATTGCCTCTTTTTTCTCACCCGATTTTGAACAAACCGGCCATCATTGAGATTTGCATCAGCCTGTATTTTACACTATTGTTTTTTTCCACTTAATGATAGAGTAGGATAGTTTTTCATGATGGAGACAGTGTACATGCCAACTTCCAAAATCTCCAACCTCACACCTGACCTGGTTCTGATTGCAAAACCCTAAAGGTCAGTTCACTCTCACAGAAAATGCCTCTCGGACGGCCGGAAGCATCCGGAAACATTCCCAGCCGGTTCATGCTGTGATTGACAGCTTTATGGAGGCGCAACAGCAAGATGGGTTTGAACTTCTTCCCTAAACTTTTATTTTTTTAACTTCCTCCTCTTATTTTTGTGTACCATGGATAAATTCTATCTGAAAAGGCTCAAGCACACTTTTGCTGTTTTTTCTCTAAAGTTTCGCCATGCAGTGGATGAAATATTTTTCAAGAGTGACCGATAAGATTGAGTCAATCTGTTAAAGATAATAAGTTCTGGCTCTCGGTTGACCTGTTTGACATTTCAGACTCTAATCCAGTGGAATTGAGGTAGGCGTGTACCGTATGATTATAATGAGTACTGCCGTAATAACTTCTCAGCGAAATGTAATCAACGTGATTTCTGAGGGTTGGTCAGTCACACAATGCCTTGCTGATATCTTCCAACTCTCTTCTTCCTTGCTTGGAGGGAAGTTTCTCACAATCAACGCTGGAGAAGAAAACTTTTGCCTCTGAATACCACGGCCGTGTTTGTGCATCCCCACACGTAGAACAGCATTAAGACACTGTTTGGGCAAGGTGATGAGTCATTATAATATCTAAACAGGTAATCCATCGTTACACCCCCCCCGTCAGCCGCCTTGAGGCGCAAACAACTCGCGCCTCCGACGGCGGGCCGGAGCTGCAGAACCAAAAAAGAGAGTGGTGTCTGGCATGAAGGGGGATTACGCTATCCGTGGAATATTGTTTGCTCGTGACTGTGATTTCACTGCAGCAATTACATTTTCATTAATATCGCAGCGGAACAAACAGAGAGGCTGCGAGAGCAGACCCGAACATCACAAGTATTGACGCCGCAGAAGCTTTCTTCAGTGTCAATCAATTATTCGCTCCGAGATTAAAATGTCCAAAATGGATTTTGGCGTCTTAGTTTGAAGATTATTTTTGCATCTTTCAGTCACGCTGGATTGAAATGACAGTTAACAGCGATGGCTGGTCTGAAGTAATTGACGATCGCAAAGTTGAAGCAAATGTCATATGCTTTTAGAAATATGTGTTGGATTATTTGTGCAGAGTGTTTATCTCTGCACAAAGCCTGAGAATAACACCAGAAATAGTCCGGCATGTAACTAAATCTATGAAATGTTGTTTGGATACCTCCACTAGTGTACGGATTAAACAACCACAGCACACTGCTTACAGTCTTTAAGCCTTGAAAAAGCAGCTCCAGCTTCATGGTAACTGTATATCCTTAAGAGTGATATCAACCTTCTAATCTACTGCAACTCTCGGCAGGGAAAATCAAGAATAATTCCTCTAGAAGAGCAGATAAGCGCTAGTCATGTAAAGGTTGGATCTGTGCTTGTGTTTGAGTGACACAACATGAAAACTCCTTTGTTTTGCCAAAGTTTGCAGTTTGCAGATCATTTAAAGGCTTGTTCCGGAAACGAATCCTCTCACCTCAGTTATTTTCCCACTCAACGGCTTTCGTATCACATTGAGATGTTTATATCTCACCAGACAGTTGACTTTCTGCTCTCTCACGTCTGTAGTTCATCACCATTACGCCGTCCGACTCTTCCCTACAGCGGGGGGGGGGAAGCTCCCAGCCTTTATTTGGCCCCGCTCCTTGAAATCTTTTGAACCTTCCGACAGCCATTCAGCCGAGCTCTGCTAAATAATAACCATCCATTAAAGTTTCATAGGGCTCTTTCCCGAGCCTCCACTTTTCCTAATTTAGTTGTTTATTTTTGAGGCAGTAAAAGGAGTTGCCTCAGACCCCCCCCCCCTCCCTCTCTCATGTCAGGCCTTGGTCTCCATTATTGATGTGGGTCTTATTCCTGAATGTACGATGTTTGACTGTGCAGGAAGCACTCAGCGAGCGCTTGTGCTGACAGAGCCGCGTCGTAGGAGTCGGGAAGCGAAGAAAAAAAAAGAGCCCCTCCTGTTCCTTCCCTCTCCTCGCTCCTTTTGTTCCTCCAACATTCACTAATGACATTATCGCGCGAGAGAAAACCAATAAATGTTTGAAGGGGATTATTCAAATATTAAAAGCGGCGGACCAATGCGGCAGCTATTATCGCTGTTTCCAATCTCGCTCTCTGCGTGTTTTCTTTCGTTGCATGTTTCAGGGCGAGCGTGAATATTTTCGGTGGTGAAAGCAGGCGGATGTTGAACGTGGGATTTGATGAGGGCCAGAGGGTGAAAGCCAAAGTGTGTCTGTGTGTGTGTGTGGTGTCAGAGCAGATACACACTGTCCACGGTGCATTCAGGGGAAGTGTGTTGCAGGCAGGGAGGCAGTGCCTGTTTCTCCCGAAGCACTCCGATGTTTTATTTATCGGAGTCGGGGGGGGGGTTCGGGGGGTGGCAAAGCAAGCGGCGTGTTTAACTCAACAGCAATCGCAACAGCAGCAGAAATCTCAGCACGCTGTTTCCAAAGGGGAACTTTTGTTTCGTGGCACGATGAGTCGCTCCTGTGATTCATTTCCCTCAATAAGCCCCAAATAGCTCAGTGGCAGCTGCTGCGACGTGACCTCCAACACGGGAAATAGAAAAAAAAGGGAAAAGCTGAAGATGCTTTAACAATAACAATGTCCACGGTGCCATTCACTGAAGCATATGATTCATTGGGTTAAATTCGACAAACAATTTAATATAATTGTTTTTCAAGATTGCATATGTTATACAAAGCAATTATATGCTCATGAAGTAATTGCATTGCTTCATGCATATTTGGATCTGATTAGAATTACAGCACTGATTGTCATTGTTAACCCTATCATCCAGTTTATTAACTTCTCCTTTGATAGCCAGCCAAACAGATAACCCAACTTGTGGTAGAGAGAAGTCATTTACTTTATAATTAAAGGCAATTAGTGAATCAATTACGGCTTCATCAAACCTGCTGGAAGAGAAAACAAAATGCATGAGTTGCGACTGGCTGCATTTGCAGATGGGCCATTATGGTCCCATCAAAGGAAAACCCAGATAATTGAACCTGGGGTTAAAAACAAAATCAATTTCTAATCATGGATTGTCATATCCCAAGTGTCCGTGCTAGCATAGCACCTCTTTCTAAACATGTGGCTGCCATGGATGCAGTGAAGCAGTCTTAAATTCACCTTGTAAGTACCTGTCACTTTGAGGCCTTCGAATGTCATGTGACAGTGCTGCCCTGGGAGATCTATGGCGCCCTATAGATATGAGCCATTTCGTTTCAAAATCCATTAGAAACAGTCCCACCTACTGAAAGAAAAGCCCTTCAGTTTGGTCTTTTGTTGAATGACCTTTAGTCGGCCCGCCCTTCTATATACAGTGTGTCCAGTACGCGCAATTTACCGATTAAATTAATTAGATCCCAGTTCCACCCTTGAGGATTTAAATTATGCCATTTTGTGATATTACAACTCTACTCTTTTGACTTCCCACTAAAATCTCCATTTGTGAAGCGTGATCAGTGCATTAATGCGAAACGTAACCTTCCTCCGACCTGGTGTTGGTGTCGGCCTGCATGTTGCGTTCCGTTTTATCACTCTGTGGTCTTTTTTTGTCGGAAACAAGATCCAACGTTTGAGTCAAGGTTTTCCTTTGAACTCTGCGGAAGATGCAACAAAACAATTTGTGCAACTGGGGAGTGAGGAGTGAAAAATGCTGGCATTTTGTCGTGGGAAACGAGATAAACGTTTGTCGGAACAATTTTGTTGGACCTGTTCTTTATCTCGGCGTCCCAAGTTAGTCACTACAACACATTATCGGCTTATAAGAAATAAGCCACCTGAGTGGATATGAGGAAAAATGCCTCTTGTTCTGCTTTAACTCAAATCCAGCACATGAGTTGATGTACTTCTTTCTCCACCGCAATACACAAAGAAAGTTTTTCTAACGTAGCTTGATCCTTGCAGATGCTTCGTTAAGAGATTTTTTTTTTTTTTTTTTTAAAGAGTGAAAGCGAGAACGTCGCATCAAATGATCACATAGCATGTTTTCTGAGAGTGCTTTGTGAAGTGCGCGGGCTCTCACATCACCAACAGACGGCCTCACGCTAGGCTACAAGCTGCTCGAAGTTGCCCGGGTTGTCGATAACGACTGTTTGCTTTTCAACAGCTTTCGCTGACGCTCCAAAAGGGTTCTTTCGTAGGGAGATCCGAGCAACTAACAAGAGGGGGAGGAAATGACGACTGTGGACGCCCTGCGGCATATGCTGCCGCCGTCCAGGTCGCCTGAAATCTGCTGATTCACGAGAAGACGGGTAAAAAAAAAAGACACGGGTGTCTTTTCAAGAGCTTTCCCTCTAATTTCTGTACTTTGCAGCACGGAGTCAGGCTGCGGGGGGTCACGGATAACGAACACCCATTCGATGCTTTGCACTCAGAGCTCCTTTATGCCGGCAGGAGAATCGTGTTTGATGATTTGGATGGTAGGGAAGACTCCCGGTCAGGTCGGAGACCTCTCTCTTTTTGGGTTTGCTCGTTATTATTTTGTTCACCTTGTTACCCTCAACACTTGGCTGAAGCTCTGTTAGCGAGACCGAACTCTGCTGTGATCAATGAGGTCCGGGACGAAGCGAACCATGAACGAGAGAATATGGAGGGAAAAGTTAAGTTTTGGGAGGGAATGTAGCGCTTTGGAGCATATCGGGTGAAATAATTGGCGCAGGGCAGGATGATTGTTAAACCGGTTCAGCGCGGCATTACACTTCATCGTCATTGTTGGATCAGTCTCCCGGTTGGCAACACGTACAAAACGTGAAAATCCAGCAGCATAGACATGGAAACTGGTGGTAAAGATGAACATTTGGTTTCGGCCATTTGCAGTTGGTGTTTTAGTAAAATCCACTTGAAAGTATTGACTTATGTTGGTTCATTTTGAAAAAGATCCATCCAGATATGTTTATTGAATCTAAGAGCAAAGATGGAGGGGAAGTTTTTTAATACGCATTTGCGAGTTCCTATTGAAAATACTTTGGTCACGCTTGAGAAACATAGGACTCTTTGAAACTAGAGCCCAAACCGGCCCAGTAATGAGCGACAGAGCCGCTTTGCACAGCATCTGCTTAACGGGCGGCGATGTGATCGCTCGGGGACGACTCGGCTGTCAATGTCTCTCCATTAAAAAGTGCTTGTTTATGCCAGCGACAGGCTCCGATTCTTATTAGCAGAGTCTCATAACATTATGGAAACGGCCCTACAGAGAAACACAAAGTTCTTCTTCCTCTTCCGCTCGATCGGGTGCGTTTGTTCAGTGTTTTTGTGTCACAGTGTCATCACTGTGAGCGGCGGTTCTTTGCAAGTTCAATTCCTCACATACCTTTAAACGGTATGCTGCAGTCAATGGGGACGGACTTCAGTTGTCTTGCCGCTTATCGATGACAAAATACATCACGCCACGTACACACGGACTCATGTTAAAGTACCGTCACGTGACCAAGGTGCCATTTTTCCCATTTGAAGACACAAGAAGGAACTTTTGAGTATTTCTGAGTGAAAAGTAGTGGGAAAAAATGGTGAAATGTCAACTCTCAGCATGGCTTCAGTGGGGGGGAAGTGCACTTGACTAACCCTTCAGCACGATGTCTACCTGCACATTCTATTTGGGGACAGGCGCAGGATGTGCAGGTAGCTTCATCTCGTCCTTTCACCTTTGCCCATTTTTTCCATGCAAAACTGGCTTCGATTAAGTTACTGCTGGAAACGTTACCAGGGATCATAAAAGATTCACAGTATAAAAAGATCATAAACACTCACTATGTCTCTCAATGTTAATATTTTGTCGAGTGTTTTCAAGCGGGTTCAAAAAATTCATCACTCTGTCTTTTTTCGTCTATATCCACGAAAAGCAGTGTGAAGAGTCGTCTTTTATCACGTGGACTACCTCAATCTCGCAGACACGCAAAACTCACAGCACGCCGCAGGCCCACTAGAAAGGTCTAGTGGAGCGGCTCAAAGGTATGCACGAAAGCGGACTGAAAGCAATGAGGTTTGCCAACACGTCGCGAGCTGAGGAGCGACTAGCTGGTGTCAGGAAAATCATTTATGGGACGTGTCGACCTCATGGATTACTCGCTAACATTCCTGTAATGGCCATCGACTGGGCGGCCTGCACGGCCCATAAAACACATCAAACCCACCCAACAAATCTTCTCCAGATGAGAACGGGCATGACCCCCCCCCCCCCCACCGTAGCACAAACCTTCCCCAACACTCTTTATATCAATCCTTTCCAGATTTGTATCCCCCCCGTTGCCTGCATCTCATCTAGGTTTACAATTGCCAAGCATCACACCTACATTTCACTCCTTTAAACCATCTCACCATATGTGCTGTTTCATCGTTTCTTACCATCTCGTACCGCTTCCCCTTTTTTGTCCCTTCTTTTAGTTTTTTTCAAGTCACGCGGTAAGGATGATAAGTGATTTGTGCCCACTCGAGCAACTCCTCCAGTTAGGCCGCTGTGATATCCCTCGCTTAGCCGCCTCGCTTGTTAAGTTCTGCTAAGCCGGCATTCTCCTGAAGACGCCACTTAGGCCACCGCTCTGATAACGCAAGTGAAAAAAAAATTTCAGAGTAAATTAGATAGTATTTGGGACGAAGCCACTTGATCCACACTCAAGACGGGGGAATTTAACTTAAATTGTTAGTTGGTTTCAGTGCAATTGGATGGATAAAGGGGAGGGGTGGTGAAAAGAGAACAGCCGCATCAGCCACCGGGTAGCTTTCCTAATGTTTACCCCAATGACACTTCCTCTTCACTCCTCGCTTCTTCTTTTCACTTCTATCTTTCCTCGGTTAAAAAAAGAAAAAAAAGAAGAGGTTGTCGGGCATACTTTTGATGCGTTGAAGGTAGATGGTTGAAGAGTGCTGACTTTGCGTCGCACTCTAAAGATAGAGTGTGATACACAGAGGCAGGCGAAGCGAAACTCTGCCCCCCCCCCCCCCCCCCCACCCCACCCCCCACCGTGCCCTCCCCCTCCCTGGAAGCAAGCCAAGCCCGGGCCTTCAGCGGGCTTGTTAATGATGCAGTGTTGCCAAGTGGCAGACTTTTTAAAGGCTACCTGCCATATATCTCTTTTCTCTATTCCGGGGGTTCGGGCGGCCGGGAGGAGGCGCACCTCAGTCCCACATGTCAGCACAGGCACTGACAGGTGCCATGTGGCGACGGGGAGAGGGAGGTGGGGGGGGGGCCTTCGTCAGTAACCATCAGCCTTAAATTGGCCCCCCTTACTGAGTATAACAGTCCTGGCCGCTGCATTTGTATCGTGGTTTTCTTCAGACAAGACAGTTTTAAAGGCGTCTCTTTATTTATTGCAGATATATATATATTCGTAAGGAGGGAGGGATGCTTCTCATGTAGTGTGCCTGAGCCTAAGGTGTGACCCCACTGCCTGTTGCCGCCAGGGGAAAGAGGCATCATGTTTAGAAATACTGACACAACTCAGCCTTGAATGTTCTGCTGTCGGGAGTCACTCAGAGAGGTTTAAAGCTTGCTGGACATCACAAGGGTTTGTATGATTTAGAGTGTAATGGTGTGTATTTGTTTTAAACGCTAATCTTAGCTGCTCTCATTTCAGTCACTTTGCGTTGACCCTTTTACTCAAATTGTGTTTGCCTTTCAAATAGTATAATTACTTTAACTTTCTCAATCTTGAATGACCTGCAACCAACACCAAACATTTTTTTTAGGTTTGTTCCATCAGTTGACTTTTAACAACAGTTAAGAATTGCATTTAGAAAAAGTGTTGAATACATACTTGGTTTATTGAATGTTTCGGCCATTTTCTTTTTTAAACGTTTTTTTAATTAATATAGATGTGTAAAAACCTCTGGAAACATTACTTCAAAGGATGGCTTTTGAATGAATAAAATACTAACAATACCATTTTTTATCTCAGGTAATTACAGAATCCAATTAAATTAGACGAATGAGATTTAGAAGGTTTGCAATAAAAAGCTGCATCTCTGAATTTCTTTTCTAGCCCTTTTCCCTCATTACACTCTAATTTAAAATCATACTAATAAATCCACTTTTCTTGGGAGGTAATGAGCCATGTGTAATTAGAAGACCAAAAAAATAAGTTCTTTGTGGCTACACGCAACCATTCCGGGTCGACGCGCGCGGCTCCCTTCCAAGTCGCCTCCAAACACTCGCAGGACACGCCAGTGTCTGCTCAGGTATTCATCAAGCGATTTGCAGCAGCCCGCTCGGTAAGTGGGGAGAGTGCAAACACGCATCCAAAGTGTTTTGTGTGGGTTTGCTGTGAGACAAGGAATGTATCGCCTCTCTCTCTTTCTCTCTTCAGCCTCCGTAATGCGGAGGAGAGAGCCCTGAGCTCTTTTACGTGCAGACACAAGCAAAAAGCTGCATTAAGGGGACGGCGAGGAGATTTTTTTTTTTTATTGGAGCGCGGGAGCTGATGTGGGGAAACCAGAGCAGAGAGAAAATAGCGAGGGGATTTCTCTGCTTCACCTCAAGAAAGTAAACCCCGTGAGAATGCAAAAAGCGCTGCCTGTGGCCCCCTCGACTAATACGATGCGCTTTTAAACAGGAAATTAGGTTTAAATGTTCCCAGACGTTACGCCGCGGCGGTCAATTCTCACAGTGATTGGCTCTCTGTGATTTCTACTGGGTTGGGAGGGGCGGCCAGAAACACAAAATGATGACGAAGGACGTGGCTGTGAAAACGTAAGGGAGTCGGTGATTCTGAGTCATCGCCCCCCTGTCTCGCATTGTTGCGGGACGCGTGGGAGCGATTCGCCATTGTGCCTCCGTATCTCTGCTGCCAGCTTGGCTGTCCCTCCGCTGCTGATGATTTAGAATGGCTCCCGGAGTCCTTTTCTAATCTTTTCTGTTTTTAATTCTTTTTTTGGGGGTCGGGGGGGGGGGGAGGGGAACGTGACCCCTCAGGAAACCAAAATGTCTCCCTTTGGTACCTTTAGATGCATCGACTATTCAACACAGTAACGCTGTAATAATGACATTTTTTGTATATATATATATATATATATATACTGTATATGTATATATATATTCTCATTGAGCCTTCCATGAACTTCCTGCTACCCTTGACAAACTTTATCTAGGAGTCCACTGCTGTGTCAGCAGCCGCCTTTTTTTAACTAGACTGTTTAATAAAGGCTTGTTAATTTTATTAAAACAGAGCTTGGGGGACGGCTGCGACAAGGTTCTTGACATCATGAGAGCATTCAGACCCGGGGTCCTCAGTCTGCTCTGCTTGAGCTCCGGCAGCTCATAAAATATACATTTGGACAATGGAGAGCCCCGCTGCCGGGAGACACTTTCTTCTTTCTCTGTTTGCCTCTTCAAAACTGGCGCCCAATTAGCTTTTGGGAAACAAGCTAACCTGTAGCTGCCATTTAGCCCCGACCACCAACGGCGCCGCCGAAATATCGGGACACGGCGTAATGGATGCAATCAACAACAATTAGGGGGAATGACGAGCTCTCACTTTGAGGCGTCATTAAGAAGGAAAGGCTGCCGCCGCGCTGCCAGTGACCTCTTCCTCTTTGAGCGCTGGCTGCCATCAGGAAGACGGACCTCCTGCCGCGTCACGGACTTTGATGTAGGGCTGGGAGAATCTTAAAAAAGGCCCGAGCGGGAAAAATGGCAAATCATCAGCTCTTTCCACTGGTTTGAGATTGAAGAATTTGCACAACCGAAAGAGGCTTAAACTTGTCAATACAAAGGAGGAAACGCCTTCGGCGCGAGCGAGCGGCCGTTTTCACAATCAAACAATTTTGCTGCCCCTTGTATCAAGTCGAAGCTTCCGCATTGTTGTTGTGTTAATTGCCCACTCGTTTGTTTCTTGGATGAAAATAAGTCCTGGGGCTGTTTAAAATCACATTAAACACACGATTGTACTCCAGGTGTTCACTGCGCCAATTAAAACTTCATTTAGATCCCCAATTAGTCAGAAGTAGCAGCGTGAGTTCCATCCTTTCTGCGTTTCAGCTCCTGCACTTTGGATACGAGGTAAAGCAGAGACGGGTTTTGGGCCCGGCTGAGCCTCTCGGGAACCAAGCGGACTCCGTGGTCTGACCTCAATAGACACCTGGGGTCTGGAAGAGCAGAACCAACGGGGGTACCCAGGTGAAAAGGGGGCCAGGCCACAGCCCCCCACTACCACTGAATTTCAAATAGGTGGCCTAACCTGTGGGTGAGAAGGAGGGAGCATGTCCGTCACGGAGTGCTACTTGATGCTACTCAGTCCCGGCTTATGAGGTGGATAGAGATCAACCCCCCCCCCCCAAAAAAGAATTGACAAGCTGCATGAGACCATAATACTCAATCACCATGTCCTCCCTTAAGATGCTCAATCCGCCTCAGTGTTTATACCTTAATAACATTATTGTGGATCTGAATTTAATTTCCCAGATTATCGGGAGTGCAGTCGTGGTGACATTTGGAAGAACACACGCGTTAAGTGAGGAGCTCTGATTAGAAGGCCGTGGGTGTACTCTCATGAGCCCCGAATAGGAAAGACGTCCCAGACTGCAACTATTGTGAAGGTCATTACTTGCCGTCATTTGTATTAAAAGCAGTTTGCGTCTGAATTTCTGGGCGCGCGAATGCAATTAATGGCAGCGGGGTGCGGCGCGAAAGACGAAGTCCGCGGCCGAAAGCGTTTCCTCTGAGACTCGAGTTTGGTCTAATCTGCGCCGAGGTGACGCTTTAAAGTCGGGTGTCGTTAAGTGTCACACATACTCAACGGTGGGGGCTGCGCTGAGTTAATGCCCAAAGCAGGTCACTTCCATCCACGACCCTAAAGAAATCACAGAAGAAGAAAGCTCAAAAATTGATGCTTGCATGGACATTATTTTCTCCCCCCGAGTTAAACTTGAGAAGACCTCGATATACAGCACCTTGTGTGTTTGTGTGGCAAATTTCCTTAAGAGTTATTAACATGCAGAGATCCTTGATCATTAAGACTTAATTGCCATAATTTATGTTTTTTTAAATGTCAACTTATGCAGCTGATGTTTTGATTGTATAAAAAATAAGCTAATTGCATTACAAAAGGCCAATTAAATTTAGCTTATGGGCACCCAGTTAAACTCACATAATAAAGAAAAACATTGCAATAATCCTTGGGCATTTTCTTTGCATTCCAGCACATATTTCTAATCCAAACTGTGTTTAATCTTTAATATTAACATGTAGCAGAGAGGTGGTTCTGCACAGTTCTTTAATCAGTTTAATTTGCTCTTCCAAGATAAAAAAAATTATTCTAATTCGCCCATAGAGCTTCTTTTACGTCCAGCTAACCTTATATACTTTGGCAATGGACCTCATGTTTCTGCCCTTTGTGGTTTAATTTTGAAGTTATGTCACAAAAACTGGAATAAAAAAAGTCTCTTAATATCACGGCAGTTATTCAGGCGTCTGATACGAATGGATAACTTTATATTGAAGTTATATTATAGCAGCGTTTGCATTCATTCCCACTGAAACTTAAGCCCAAACCCAAATGAAGCAGACCATTTCCATGTCATCTTTCTCCGATTTTGATCTGAGCTAAAAACCCACACCTCCAACATGCTTTGTTGGCCATCCAAAAACATGCTGCATATCTCTCCCTGCCATCTGCTTGCTGAGGTAAAACGAGAAATCATCATATCATTGAACACCAAAGACATCAATGGGATGTGAACACAAAAACTTCAAGGAGATTAATTAGGCACTGCAATGCTGTAGATTAGTCTATAAAAAAATGGAATGGTGTTCAAGGGAGTGTGCAGGCTCTCAAGCAATCAAAACATTCCCCCCCCCCGTTATGTGCTCAAGTTTTAAGGGATAATCAAAGGAGCTGGCAGCGGTAGGGTGCGCCCAGCGTGCCAAGAAATGATTCAAATGTGCAGAGTTTGACGTACGGCCATCGCGTTTCTCCATCGGTTGGTTCTTGATCAGTGAGCTATTTAATATATTTTGAACACTAATGTATGAGAATGGACAGCAAGGGACGCATTACCTTGCGCTGGCAAGTCTGAGAAGAACACATCAAACATTTGCATCTCAGTCTGGAATACTGTTGGTGATTCAGGGATTTGGAACCAGCCTGATGGGTACGATCATGTGACCGTGTCAAGAGTTTCCATGACGATCCAGCCTCCAGACAACCCCAAAGTTTCATATATCCCCTTTAAATTGAGGCCTGGCCTGGATATTCCAAAATGAACCAAATAGAAAATTGGCTATTGTTGCAGAAGAAAGTTATACGTGGTATTAATCACACAGAGTATGAGGAGCGGGTGGGGGGGGGGGGGGGTGGTGTAATCTCAGGCTAGCAGCTCTATCTTGCCCCACAGCCTTCTGGCAGGGATCAATACAGCCCTGTGAAGAACACATCACTGCCGAGGTCTGAATTCTCTGATCAAGATGTTCAACCGTCCAGCGGTTGGAGAAATGCTTTCCGTCTGGGATTCGGTCAATCAACAAGATTTTTCATTTGCAACACTTCCTTTGTGTATTGAATGATGAAACACACCGATCTGCCAAAAGCTGCACAAGCAAAGAGGTGCACCGTGAAATGTTCCATGGCCGCTCATTTTCTTCCCTTCCTGCTGCTTCCTCAGCTCGGTTATAATCCAGGTCACATCAACCGCGGCGACTTCCGATTAGATCCTTCGTTTTCAAGTCGCTCGCAGGTCTCGCACCCGGAGGTCCGTTTAGGTTCAGCCCCGAATGACGCCTCGTCAAAGAAGGTCAGACCGCAACAATTTTTGCACACCATCGACGGCCGGCAGGTTGTTTGCGCGGTGGATGCGGCGGTGCTTTTAGTCGGATGAGCCCCGACTCCCCCCTCGTTCCCCCGGAAATCAATCCGACCTGCCAATGGCCATGGACGTGCGATCGACCCGAAAGCCGAAGGATTAGAGATCACTTGGCGAGGGGGTGTGGGGGGTTAGAGTCTTTGGCTCTCGGTGACCCATGACACTGTGCGTCACAACCTCAACTCTACTTCTTAGAGGAGGGCCTTGTCAGCCTTTGTGCGCCGTGATTGAATGAACGTCTCTCGGCGCGGGGGGCCCCCCGAGAGACGTGTTCCAACCTTCTGTCATTCCACTTAAGTGGTAAATGGTTCGTACACAAAAGGGTTGTGGAGGGTAGAGCTCAAAGGTGTTGCACAGTAGGACCAAAGACACACAGAAGAATATAAATAATGAGGATTACTGCACAATGAGGTTGAAGAGAAAAACCACAGAGAGCAAAGGATGAGGTGTATGTATCGTATCAATCTCCATGACCCAGAAGTGCCTTTCGAATTGATTGATCATACAACCCTGTATGGACCAGTGAAGAAGAATAGCTTCTAATTGAATGCTGATAAACGCACAACTACTATAGAATAGCATAGAATGGCAAGGTGCTGCAATTAAGGACAGTTGGTGCTCGTGACAAAAGCGTCACCACGACTGGACTAATGAGCGTGCATGCACGTGCGTCCGACTGATGAGATCTATTACTCGTCGAATTAGGTCCAATGTTCCTTTCGGGCTCGGCGTGCGTGCGTGTGCATGCGGACGGCCTCGCATGCGTGAGTGCAAGCGCATCTCGGTTGTCGGGGGTGTGAGTGTAGTGTTTATGAGAAATAATAATGGAGAAGCCAAATCCCGGCAGCGTTTAGCTAGTGTATTAATGGAGACAGAGACGTTGAACCGAAATGTATTATTCAGCACTTAAAAGCAGAGAGCATCTGCTCAAAGTAGTTTAAAGCTCCCGTCCAATTCCTTTGCTGCTTAATATTTCACACACTCGCTGACGGGGAGGAACTGGCTTTCCGGGGGGAAAGAAGACACGCGCCAGACATTGTGCACACGCCGATGACCTTGAAGTGTGCTCCAGAGGTCAAAGAGAGCTGCTGCGTGGTGTCGGTATGAAAGGAGGCTTTCTGTGGTATCCCTTTACCACAGACAATATTTCTCTCTGTGTGAGAATTTGCTTCTCTTTGTCTGTTATAAATGTTCTCTCATCCCTGCAAGCAGAAAGCAACAGTGCGCCTTGTGTTATTCCTGCACACACACACACGGACAGAAGAGCTCCATGTCCCTTTGTCTCCGTTCCCAATCTCAGAGCCCACACGTCGCTTTCATTTGAGTCCAACTACAGTGTTTCCATCGGAGGACACAGCGGCGAACAGATTGCAGCACGCGGACACATCAGATAAACCTCGGAACCCGACATTTATCGGGTCTGGTTTTCCCTCCACAGTTTGGATGCGGCCCCGTTTTAGCTTTTTAGCGTCGACCCTGGCGTCGTTGCTGCTGGATTCTGAGAAAGGCTGGACGGAAAAAATAAGGTTACTTCTTTCCATTTTGTGGCACTGAGGCATTGGATGCCCTTGGGGGACTGCAGGAGAAACTTACATTCCCGCAAGTACTTGCCTGCACTTTGCCTGAGGCAGACACCTGTGTGGTTCGTGCCTCCTCTCAGGATCGTTGGACCTGGAAACTCCCAAATATCACCTCAAAGTCAGAGTGCAGCTCTCGAGGATGTTGTCAGGTTAGACAGCAGAAATGATGCAGAGCAATGGCTGACCAAAAGGGACCGTTTATCCTTTCGTGCCGAAAAACCAAAGAATCGGCAAGTGAAGGCTGTTTCGCAGTCTGTAGTAATATTGTGTTTTAAAAAAAAAGGGGATTTGGGATGGATGACGTCAAACCATTGAGGCATCCTCCTAATCCAATTGCAGCATTTACTCCCAACATCACAGCTATTTTTGTATACATTGTAATTCTTTGAATACATGTTGCAATCATTATCTGAATTTAGAGTGGAGTTGTTGTTTTTTTAAATGAAAGTCTTGGCTAACAAATGCAAGAAACCTCATCGAATTAGTGTTTTCTGTGATACTCAGTTCAAAAGTGTCCCCCGGGAGTTGATTGAAACAACAAAACAATCAGCGGCCTTAATAGCTCCTGTACATTCTAGCCGTTTGGACTATTTAAGGGGCCACACTTAACTGTTTTTCGCAAATGAGCAATTACTTTGAAAACATTTCTCGGGGACGATAATACTTAAGGTGATGATGATTTGCCCCCCCCCTCCCTACCCCCCTTAAAGCCTGGTGCGCTGACTGCAGCCCTTGGAAATTGGATTTGTTTGAAAATAATAATAATACAATCAACCTAAAACCCTCTACTAAGGGGGACCTTAACAAACTGAGCCTTTCCAGTGGAGGAGATCTTTTCCCATTCAACCCTTGCAAACATTGTTCCTTCATCAATGTAATGTTCAATAGTTCAATCAGACTTCTGAAACAAAGTAGTTTGAAATTCCAAACAAAAGAGATGAATGCCTTCAAAAACCCTGCAAACATCTCTCTGGTTATTTTGCTGGGAGCAGAAAAAAGGCTCCGACACCCGATAAATGCGTTGCAGACGTTGGTATAAATGCTGTGTAGATATGAGGTTAGAACGTCCTCATCGACAGTTTTCAGAGATTTCACCATCAACTGTGATCAAATATTAATGGCACCGTGTAGACTGAGAGCTGATTAGAACTCTCACCTCTCTTCGTCCTCTTTGAGCTGTTTGACGTCTTTGAGGGAAAAAGTCAGAGCTGTGAAGCTAAGTTCCTCAATCGACACAGGCGTGTCCCAAAATAGATTTGCGTTAGTTAAATGATTTTGAATGATGGATTATTGAAACACCAACCTAACTGTTTATGGGTCAGCGCTTAGTAAAAAAAAGCTTTGTGTCATGCTAACGAGGTCTGCTCACAGGTGTGCTAACGTGCTAGCAACAGCAGAGAGCATTTTAGCGCTAGTCAGACACACTCAAATCCTTGAAGACGGGAGCTTCTTCGTTCTACGTTGTTTTTTGGGTTGTGTCCTGAGGGGGATCTACCTGTTAAACTTCTATATTGAGAGGTATCTCCTTTAACTTCAAGTGTATGTGGAAAAATCCTTAATGGAGGGAAAAGTTCCTCCGTTTTTTCACCACGTCGGCTTGTTTACCCATCCGGTTTCTTTGTCCTCTGCTCCACTTTCATCGGGGGGAAAAAAAAAAATTCCGTTCTACTCCCAGTTGGATCACAGTGGCAGTTGTCACCTTCACCGTACATTTCATTCCCTCTAATCAACCACACCTGGCGATACACCTGGCACTCCTGTCATTAGCTGAACTTCCTGATTGCGCCGAGCCACCGGCCCCCCTCGCGTCTGATTCAAATCTTTTGTTCAGCCGGAGCACACCCGCGCGGGACTTGATCCCGTTTGAGATTAGGCGTATCTACAACTCGGATCCGATTTTTTTCATATTTTAGGTCAAACATGCTATTTTCTCTCCTCATTTCCATTTTAATCAAACGCAAAAAGCCAGAGGAGCACGTCGTGTGGGCGCAGTTTGGGGCGAATTAACCTCGGAAGCTAACGCGCGGATCTCACTGCGACGAGGCGTCTTTGAACGGGGAAACCCGCTTTGTTTCCTACCTTCTTTTACTATTTGTTTCTCAACGGTTGAGACTTGAGGGGCAAAAAAAAAAAAAAGAAGGTAGAAGTTACCCGCAGAGGAGGCCTCAGGGAGAAGGAGGGGCGGTGAGAACGATAATCGCAAGACGCCGCTGCGTCTTAAGAGGGCTTCCAACTGCGGGAGGAGAAAAGGATAGACGGCGCTCCTCTGTTTCTCACAACCCCCTCTGACACCCGGGAGTGAAGCAAGTTGGGAAAAGTGAGCTAAGGGGCAGAGGAGGGGGGTGAAAAAAAAAAGACGAAAACAACCACGGGAGCGAGCCCCGGAGGCGTTTTGGGAGGACAAAAAAAAAGTGTGACCCGAGGTCCAACGGCTCCGCCGACGCCATGAATAATTCCCCGTGTCCCCCCTGGCCTGGTGTGACCCGGCAGAGGCGCCATCATTAATGCATCGGGCCTGGCTCGCTCCCGAACCGCCACAGATGAGAAGGAACAGATGCAGATTGAGATCATTCGATAATATTAAGGGGGGGGAAAAAAAGTACATTCGCCGCCGCCGCCGCCGCTCCTTTGTCTCAGTTGTGGCGGCTGGACGAAAAAAAAGAAGAAAAAAAACGCCATTGTTTGGTATGCACGCCGGTGGGCGCTTCGCTTGCATATGCAGACTGCGGCAGTTAGTTTAACGCGCCCAATGTCAAACAGATACCCGGCAATGTCAAGATTTGTGTTTCTCTGTGTTTCCAATTTCATGAGACAGCGATGCGTGACAGGGGGGGGGGGGGTTGTGGGGACGGGGGGGGCTCCGAGGTGCCAGGGTGGCCAGGTATTCACAGAGCGGTGCTGACTCGGCGGTTGAAATTCACTTTATCCTCTTCCCATTTCACTTTTTGTAAGGCTCCCTGCAAATGGGATTCCGCCTGTCAACTGGGTTTGGGATGAGAGGTCAGAGGGGGGTGGGCGGTGGGAGGGGGGGGGGGGAGGGGTGTGAACACGAAAGTCATCATGCGATTCTCGAGTTGTGTAGAGTGCGACGTGGCTGGCGAAGGTTTCAGATATTTTGCAAAGAAGCAGGGTAGAAAAATAAATGTGTTCGGATTTAGTACACAAAGTATGAGGGTGTTCTAAAGTGAGTGTTTTTCATAGTAATGTCGATGCATTCGTGCATGTAAATCCCTTTAATGTTGCATATTCTTTTAATTATTTCATATACTTGTATCTTGTGAATTTCACCAAGGGGGAGGGATTTATTCAAGATTTATCCTTAATGATGCTCAATAATTTGTTTTTTAATATTTTTTTGCTATCAATAATCTAAAATGGCAAATTAAATAAAGGTGTTGTATGAATGTAAAAGGTGTAATATTGTAGTATTAAATGGAAATACACATTCATAATACTAAGACCTGACCTACTGATTTCACATATTCCAACATGACTGCTATCAAATATATATACACATCAGTCTGCATTCCTTAGTGAAATAAAAAGATCAGCATGACCTTTGACCTTCTACAGCTCTTAACTTCAAGGCTAACAAGGCTAATCTCTCTCTCTCTCTCTCTTTCCATCGTCGTGCCATGATCATGATTTTCTGCAACCGGCAGGTGAAAGCATGACCTTTTCCACTTATCGCTCCATTTCATTTGTTTGCTAAGTTTTTTTGTTTTTTTTTCCTTTCAAAGCATCTCGGCTACAAAACTGCGCGATCCAAGTAAACGCCTGCACCCCCCCCCCACCCCCTCCCTCCCACCCACCCACCCTTCCCTCTACGGAACCTTGCCCTTGCACATGTACTGAAATTAGAAAATCTTATTGATGTCTGGAGTATAGCTGACCCATATCTGTGAAGAGAGATCGGGGGTTGTATTTTCCTTCAATATGTCTTCCTTTCAACCCTCATGCATGCAAATGAAGGCCCATTTGATAAATTCCTGCCAAAGAAGTATAAAAAAATAATAAAAAAGAGCACTCGCTTATCTGTTCATTTAACTGCTGAACTTTGAGCGTGCGGCGTGTTTGCCCAAGAGAGTCCAGGCTATTTGATGATGTTTTTGAAATGTTTTACTTAAATGAATGAAACGCTGTGCTGGTATTAAAAGTTCGGAGGTAATTAAAATGAGTAAAAGAATGATTTGCGCCCACATTCAAACAAGTGGGCAGTTCAGGTCGTGTCACGCGTAGTGACAGTCCTACGGAGGGATTGGTAGCACAACACGCTACGCTAACAAGGGGGCTCGTTTGTAGACCGTCGTTTTTAAAAGTGAAACTCGGCCTGTAAAAAAACGGTATAAAATTAACCCCCCGTGGCTCTGCAGGGGAGCTTTCTAAGGCGAGAAATTGTAAGGCTGGTGTTACGCACGGAGGGGGGGGGGGGGTTACTAAACATGAAGGAATTGTGAATTTACCACAGACTGTGTGAGGAAAAAGTCACAGTAAGTAAGTTTAATTCAGATAAATACATCATCATTAGACGATACCTTGTGGTTCCAGAGACTCTAAATGTACTCCTCTTTTTTTTGCTCAAGCCCGATACAAACAGAAACCAGGATGCACGAGACTCCAAAGTCTCTTACTGCCGTCTATAAAGAATTCTACATAGCGACATCTACCGGGTTAACATGACCGCTGCCGAGCTTCGTGCGGACAGGTTGAGCGGCCACAGGCGTCGCGTTATGACTCGCAGGCGGCCCAGATGCTGGAGAGCTGTCGGGAAAAAGTGGCCCGATCGTGGTTTTGGGGGTTAATTAAAACCTGAGGACCCCGCGGCGGGAAAAACAGGCTCTCAGAGCCGGGACCGGGGAAGGACCACGAGCCCCGAGGTCAGCGGGATCCTTGTCAGGTGGAGCCCGGGCTTTACGAGGTTCAGGGAAGGGGCAAAAAACCCGGGAAGGCCATCAGCATCAGCAACAAATAGAAAACGAAACCACCCCCCTCTCCTCACACACACACAGATCTCCCCCCCCCCTCTACCCGCCCTTTTCAGGCTGAATGTCAGCGCGCCGGAGCGCGTTGGCTGAGCAGCTGCACGGAAGCCTCCTGCCAGCTTGTTCGGGCAAGGTGACCTTAAACTAGTTTGGCGCCGGTCCCAAGGCCCAAGCTGCGAATCTCACCGGACGGTTTAGTGGCAACAGAAGCGCTCTCCCCGAACAACGCCCGCCAACCATCACGGGCGGCGCCTGTGAACTCGCGCCGTCCCCCTCGGCCGCGAAAAACTAAACGAATGCACCCGAGCGACTGTGAGGGTTAAATCCCTCTTTTGGGCTACGGTGGGACGTCCCCAGCCATTCTGGGGGGGGGGGGGATCCGAAATGGATCATCGCCGAAAAACAAGTTGACGGTTGTTTGCGGGCTTGAAGTACATCGACTGTCGCGCGGCTTTGTTTGATGCGCGACCTTGGCGCATTGAATTAACACCTGTGGCATCTGTGATTTTCTCACCTTGAAGATCAAGAGGTGCTACATTCCCAAGATGTCTCATTAGCACCCCGGTACCGAAATAAGGCTATGAAGTGACATATTGTGTGCTTGTAGTCGTTACCGCGAGGTAATAGGTCTCTTCTGACATTTCCAAGCAACTTCAGGCGTGAAGCCGCGACTACTGCGAGAATAAGGACTTAAAAGTGAGGCTTTGGGACCTGACGCCGCGTCTCTATGCATCAAGGACACCCCCCCCCCCCCGTCTCAAGGGTGCTCTATTTCTTGCCAACAAAAAAGGTCTTTGTGTTCCAAGTCTCACTTAACACGGCGCGTACCTTCCATCCACTGGGAAGACTCCCCCTCAGTCAGTGCGGTTGGTTAAAGTTGGGTGTTCTGAGGTTTTTATCGTAGCGACTTGTTACGTCTGCCACACTTTATGGTGCCAAAAGCGCTGAGGAAGACGCTACCGATGCATGGACTAAATAGCCGTAAAGCAGACGCAGAGTTTACCAAAGGGTAACAAACAACATAACGCTGGGCTGCGTTCGACTTACCAACGTTTCAAGTGGAAGCCGAAAAAAGCCCCAACTCACCCTTGAAGGATGATGGCACGTGGGTTTTAGCCCCTCTTGCTAGCAGTGGAGAAGCTAAAAAGGAGGAGCTAAAAGTCAGACAGGATAATATGAGTGAGGTTTTGGAAAGAAAGTTTAAAGAGTTTAAAGTTAGCATTTGTACTCATTCAACTATTGGTATATTTGAATTAAGTTACTGTCTTTAAAGTTTTTACGTACAACTAAAATCCCACTTCTTTTGGATTTGGGACTGTTTTTACAAACAGCTAATGACCAATTCAGAAAGCATCACAAATAACACACGTGCACAGCTTCATCATCCGGGCTCTTTTTACGAGTATCTGTGACCCTGGAGTTCGTAGAACAGTTCAATAAAGTATTTTTAAGGAGGAAACACCTCCTACAAACACTGCATTTAAATGAGTGATTATTGCATGCGGAGGGCGTGTGGCCTCGGCCTTCAAGCCCCACTCTCCCAGGCATTGACTTTTTCATCATTTATTCATCAAATGATGTAAACATTTGGAAATAAATGATTGAATGTGAGCCAAGACCAAAGAAGAAACACTATAGCTGAATAACAGAACGGGCCACTGTAAGATAATTGACTCTAAATGAATGAATTAACTAAACTAATTAAAATGTATTCATTCATCCAACTCAAATTTAATTATGACACCTCTGACCTGCGTTGGACATTTGTCAGGAAGTGAAGGCAGTGTCCAAACGCCATCACTTGGTAAATTGTGTCAGTTCCAGGGCTCCATCTTGGCTTTGACGTGGTCATGAGTGTCGAGAGAGCAAGTTTGAATTGCCGGGGAGGGATTATCCTCCTCCTCCTCTCCGTTTGGATCGCCGTCTTAATGTGACCTTTAGGAGAGTTCCCTGTTAGCCCGGGGGGGGGGGGGGGGGGAGGGAGGGGAGGCACAGAGCGCATTTTGTGCAAAGGCCACTTTGAAGGAAGTGCAGCGCCTGAAGGGAGCAGAGGTGTGACTAAAGCCTCACCACAGAGGCCCTAAACTATTGGACTGCTGCTATCGATTCCTACGGACTACGTCCTTAGCCTTCACCAACCAACCTATTTTTCTTTTTCGATTTAATGTTCAAGGTTGCAAGCTGACTTTCAAATTGATTCACAAGATGAGAGAAGAGTTTACTTTGGGAAACGGAATCCTCCAAAGAAATATGTATTATGTGCACAACATGGGCTGAAGTTCGCGCCAATGTTCTCTTTGTTTATGTATGTTAAAAAGGCAATCGAGTGTGCACACTTTGCCTTAACACGTCTTCACCTCGGTCCAAAAGTCCTCTGCGGGACTGCAGAGATAAGCAAAACAAGCCAATTCTTATAATTCAAGGTAATAGCTTTTTCACATCTCATTTACATCAGAAAAAACATTTTTTCTTTAGCGTGTGTCTACAGGGAGGAGAGCGAGTGGAGGGTGTGTGTGTGTGTGTGGGGGGGGGGGGGGGGGTAATTATTCTTGAGGGAAGTTCTCTTTTATCTGTTTTTTTTTTCCTGTCTTTTCGGTTGATGTTGTTTGGCGGCTCGTCAGGCTGAAACCGGGAAACGAGGCGCGGTGAGTGAGTCTCTGACGTTTGCCGCCGTAGTTCTTTTAGCAAATGAAACAGCGAGCCATTGTTGATTCCTCTATTTCTTGTTCACGGTGCAGATTATGTCCGATCCACCGAACAATTAATTCAGTTATTCATTTAGTCTGTTGGATCATGAGGTTGAACAGAGCATTTTTTACCTTTTGTGGACGTATATGGGCCCTTCAGAGGGCACGAACTGACGGATGCTCCTCTACTTTATTCAACATTTGCAGTATCTCCACGACCACGCAACGGATTCCCTGGTCTCCAGAGGATGAACCCTAAATGGCTTCGCTGAAACCCTGACTTCTTCCTCATGTACCACCATCACATAATTTGCTTGCCACAAGGCTCTGTCTGATATCTTAGTTTCGCGTTAATCTGACCCGCCTGATAATGAGCCCTGCGTTCTTGCGATTCCAAAGCGGTCTCGCGTGATCTCGTGGGAGTCCGGCTGCCGTGCGAGGATAAGAGGATTAAGCGCCATACTCCCCCTGCAGCGCCACCGTGAGGTCGACGTTTGAGTTTGCGCGAAACCTTGGGGGTGTGAATGTTTCCCGGAGGTTGAATTCTACTAAAAATTGTTATCCCTTGAGTTGTCCCCCAGCAGTGGTAAATACAAACGTTTCTATCACCCTCAGCCAGGTGTTCGGTATGTGTCGCCATAGGACGGAAGAATGTGCTTCACTGCAGTATTATTGTGAGCATGTCGGACATGTAATGTAATATTTGACTAGAAGGAAGTCTTCTCCGTGCCGCTCGAATGGCTTTAGTCTCCTTTTTTGGACAACAAAACTTCTAGAAACACACTGTCATCCTCAGGCGAGTGAGTCTGAGCGGCACGGCTATTACGTAAGTGCACACGTGTGCCTGCACGTACTGCATGTGCTGCATCCGTCAACTTCAGCCTTTAATCAAGGACCATTGTGTGACGCACAATGGCAGTCACGGACATTCACACATCAACACTTGCTCGTATCATGCAGACTTCGTCTGAAATGGAGCCACTTTAGTCATATCAGAGCCCAATTTCAAGCACACGGTGCCTGTACGGTGGTGTACCTTCCCTCGTATTTAAGCGTTTTACCCGAAGCAAGGGGCTGGGATGGCGACGTGATTGGACGACTTGTTCCTGTCCGGAAAAGGAAAAGGGGGGGAAGCAAGGGAAGAAGTACTGGAAAATGGAAATGGACTCATAAGAAGGGTGATACTTTAATTCAGAAGACGTGACATGATTATATGATAGCGGATAGTCGTAAGAACAGCAGAGTAAATACTAGCAGGAAGATGAAATAATCCATTCATATTTCACACCTTAATGCAATATTCAAAAAATCTACAAAAACAGAAGGATTTGATGACGACTTTAAGCACATTCACTGACAGCATTGATTAACTTTACCTATATGCATATATACATATATAGATATAAATATCACTGTCTCTCAGAGGAATGGGTTTGCGTGGATGCAGTCTTGGATATTATGTTGCAACAAAGGCCTTTTTTTTTGCAGAGCTCTTATCTGGAGCAAGATTACGTACAGTGACATGCCCTTAATCTATGTTAATATTAAAAGCCTGATAAATGTGAGAAGGGCCTCAAATGGGAGTTGGGATGATTAATACTGTTTTATTTATGGCCGTCATATTCGCTGCTGTCTGAAATACCGTCCCGCATAGATCACAGCAGCTTTGGGAGAAAAGCAGCGCAAATGAATCAGCAGCTTAAGTAGCTGTGCGGTTTTGTTTTTCAATTTCTCCTTCTTCTTCTTCTTCTTCTTTTCTTTTTTTTTAATGGCGCGCCGCCTCGGGCTGTAGTTGACCTCTCTGTGTGCGGGGCGATCAGTGGAAGTTTCCCGGAGAGCAGTGCAGAAGTGCGATCGTCTGCACACCGCTCCTGGGAGAACATCTGGGCGAAGGGGAGAGCCCTCCCTCGGTTGTCATCCATCTCTCTTCCTTCTGCTCCGCTGTCCTTTTGCATCTTTCCATCAGCAGGTACTGTGCCTTCTGCTGCGGATCCACGGGTGTCGCAGTTGAAATGGAACTCATTATTCCTCGTTGACTAATTAGAGTGAATTCAAAAATCCCGCAATATTACACAAATTGGTATTTCAGTGGAGGTTTCAATTCCTTAGATGGAATCCAAGAAGGTCTAATATATATATATATATATATACTGTATATACTGTATATGTCCTTTGTCGCTGTCTCATTAGTTTACCTACTTACATTCCTATTGTCCCAGTATCCAGATTTAGAAGAGCTGTATGACATCGTGCATACAGTGTGCCTCACTCCCCACCAGCTGTTATCAAAAAGAAGTAAAGTGCAAGTTAATTTGCGTGTGAAGAAAGAGAAATGGAACATTTAACAATCCACTTCTCCCACCTCAGCAGTTCATTACTACTTTAGTTTACTTTTATTTGTGTATATATATATATATATGTATATATGTATACTTTACAGACAGCCTGACATATGTAAGCCCAAGAATGGGAAGTGATGATAAGTGTGCACCTTTTCCCTGTGGGTGAAAAGCAATCTGCAGCTAAGCCAATTCTAATTTTGGACCTTACTCAAATAGGCCGAGGGAGGGAAAGTTAAGTCAGAGTAAGTTTGAGTTGGCGAAGGTAAAACTAGCTAGAAAAAAGAACGCGGGGGGGGTTAGGGTTTCATTTTGTAAATGGTTGTAATTATAATTGTATACCTATTTCTTTTTCTCTCATTTAAAATTCCAATTAAAAGCAACGTGTCTGGAGGGTTTTCTTCTTCGAAAACAATCCAGATGATTTCAACTGCTAACCCCCCCCCCCCCCCCCATGTCACCCGCTCGGTGTGCTCGGCTTTTTGCTCGAAATGAGCCGTGGCACTCGAAAGGACTTCTTGTCCACGCAGCACATCTGGGGCACAGCGTGCAGCGGCTCCCGTGCTCCCTGAGGTGGGGGGGTGGGGGGGCTGTGAACTTTGGAGCCAGATTCACAGCAGCTCGCGTCGTTATGGAGCTCCTTAACGTGCTGATTCCCCACTTTGTTTTAAATGTTTATCTATTTTAGGAACCCTCTGCACTTTGTAGGGGGAAAGACTAGCGTGCATTACTGATTTGTCTTTAACTCGTGAATTTCACAAAAAAAACCACCAGAGAAATCAGGTGAGGTTGAGGAGACATGAACGCCGTTTTCTGCGGCAGCTTTGGGGCTTGTTGCACAAAGAACACGTTGAACGTCTGGAGACCCAATTTGGATGGACGAACTGACACTGCTGGCGGTTAAAAGGAATGTGATAATTACACAATCTTGGCAGTGTGCAGCGCTTCTCTCCTCCAACAAAGCGATCGGCAACTGTTTCGCACAGTGAAACAGTTGCCGAAAAAGTGGCAAAAAGGCCAACAGGGACGACTGAGAAGACACAAATAGGCTGTCATTAAAACAAGGGGCAATTTAGCACATAAACTCGGCTCAACGCGATCCTCTATCATACGAGAACTACACCAGAAATATGGAGATATTTTTCACCACCTTCTTGATTATTTTAATCGAACCTCTCCCCCCCCCCCCCCCCCCCCGCACACACACACACTCTCTGGGATTTATTTGAGGCTTTATCAGGAGGCAGGGCGCCTGGAATCTGTCTTGCTCGCTAAGGTGTTGAGTCTCGGGGACACGACACCTTTTTCCCCCAAACGCCACACAAAAGCCTCCTCCCCCCCCCCATCCGAGCGCTGCTGAGAGTGGCAGATATCACCGCGCCCCGCGGCTCCACAATCACAAATACATACATTTAGTCAGAAGTACAAGGGACTTTGCTGTTGGGCAGATAATGACACTGCCAATCCTGTGAAACGACCGAAAGGGGGAAAAGAAAATAACCAAGGTTAGAGAAATGGGAAACACTGTCAACAGAAAGTGCACAAATAGCTTTTCCTTCACGGCACGCCGACGATCTTCAAATATTCCGCCTCATGTGTAGTATATTACGGTGTGACTGGCCAGGCGAGGCGCGCCGCGTCGCATTGAAGCGGTTGAGCGAGGACACTTCCACCGACCGACATGAATGGTAATGGCGTTTCTCCGCGGATGCTCTAAAGTAGGCTCAGCGTACACACACGTCGTCGGCGGCTCCCAACAGGGAGGAGATTTCCGCGGGGATGGCGATGCAGAATGGGGACAAAGAGAGTAAACGGAAAACATCCGAGACGGAGATGGATGGCAGTTTCTTTGGTGGTGAGGGGAAACTAATGAGTCGGTGTTTCCCGTCCGAGAAAAGGCGTCCGCGGAGTAAAGCGCGAGCCGCTCTTTCGGTTGGCATTTAGGCCTCTGTGTCGCCCAAGCCTAATTGCAAAGGGTGAACATTTTACTTGAGAAGGTGTCCTGCCTGGACTCGGATGATGATGATGATGATGGGCGGCCGCCGGCTAATGAGGCGCGCCGCTGTAAACAGCCATCGAATGCCTCTCAGTGGTGATCGCCATGAAAGAAAGAACTTCAAGGCAACCGGGTTGATCATTTTCTCGCCGCTCTTTTAACTGGTGGCGTTTATTTCTGTTAGCGCGTGCCAGTTGAATAAAAAAAAAAACGGGGAAAAACGGTCCAGAGAATAACCGACTTTGCACTGAATCCTTCGTTTGAACACGACGTAATCAAATGAAAGTATTGGTTTCTCTAAAATGCATCACGCATCCGGGCACAGAGAGCAGGATGTCGCAAAATACGGGGAGTGAATGCTAAAATCTTTCTGCACCAGACTCTGAAACATCAAATCACGCTGCGAAATAACGACCAACTTACTTGCTGACCTCGCTTCACTAGGCCACTCGCTCTCAGTGTCCAATTCCATGTGCTGACAACACGTCAGCGGTTTGTTTTGCAGCTTCCAAGTGGTCAAAATGTCAAGGCTTAATCATTTCTTCCAGCGACGGACTTTTACGAAATATAGTCACGTGGTCTGAGTTTTGAACAGAAATCCTAAGAAATGAAAAAACCCGGCACTTTGTGGGGACAAATCACTTGGTTTTTATGGTACCGGAGAGACAGATGAAGGCGTGTGTGCGCAGAGTGAGGATACTGATGAATTGCCGGGCCGAGTGGATTTTCACTGCACCTGACAAGATCGCGGCTCGAGATTCACCACTTTCCATCCCCTGCAGGACAAATTTGCGCGGAGGAAAAAAAAAAAGAAAAGAAAAATCTGACGGTCAAAATGAAGAGATAAATCAGAGCACGAAACAGCTGTAATAATGGAAGCTGGTTTTAACATCGCCGGCTGAGGGCAGTCGCCATTAAACTTCTGATATCCTTACACGGCGGATGAAACGGTGTGAAATACAGCCGCTGCCGCCTGTCATAACCTTGTTAACATGGTCCACCGTGAGTTAGTGTTGCACAAACAACCGTTTTGAGAAGCTGTTGACCCCTGTAAAGTCCTCAAGATTTTTTTTTATTTTTTCTTCCTTTTTTTTTCCATCTCCTTTCTCTCAAACCACGAGTATTATGGTGCTTGTTAAAGTAGAATTGCACAGTGTGGTTTTCCAAAAAGGTCACGGACAGCTTGGGGATCCAATCCTCTGCATCATATAGACAAGATTGTGGCCGTTAGAAAAGGGCTGGATGTAACGGCGCACAAACCCCCCCAAAAAGAGTCCATGTAGAGACGCGGTACCTTCAGTGAGCCTTCTGTGGCTTTCTTTGAGGAGCACGGAAACATCTGAGTGCATATAGCTTCCTGAACTCGATGTATACCCCATTGGTTTGGGGTTTATATGATTTCCATAATGGCTTTATGGTTTGTTATTTATAATCACAATGCAGCCCATAATAGTTCATTTTCACCACCTCATGAAACTCGCTTCAAGCAGTGGCACCCAACTGTTTCCAGCATAAAAACAACAAAAAAAACAAATCATTAAATAAATTCTGATGCACCTTCTGACTGTTATCGGCCCAACATCAAAGAGCTAACAGGCCAAGTTAGCAGCTAATTTAAAGGAGTAAAAGCAGCTGATGAGCCAGACATTCTTCAGAAATTGGTGGAGCCCAAAAAGGATCCAGTTACAAATCTTCAAGTCTTGAAGCAGTCCTAATCACGTGGTTTTGATGTCTTCAAATTGTGGCAATTGCTGCTAATGTTAGCTGTGATGCCCTAAAATTATATCAAACCACAAAAGTAAAAACTAATTAAGCACAAATTTTAGGTTGAAATAAGGAATTTGTAACAACAACAAAAAACCAGTTGTCCTACATAGTGCCTGCCACAGCAAAGAAATAGAAAATGCAAATGTGATGACAAATATGTGCCACAGGCTTCTCTCCGTGCCCAGTGCTGCGATTCAGGTGGTGAGGGAATGCTTCCTTTGTAACAAAAGATGAGTTATGTTCCACGCAATAGCAGCCAGAGGGCAACGTCCAGCAACGGAGCTCAATATCTGCGGCGCAACGCGCGATTCTCCTATCTCCCGACGAAGAAAACCCAACACGGGGGGGGGGGGCTCTGCCTTCACGGCAGATTAAACCTCAGTGGTGTTGATGCCAGGGCCCTGGACTCAATGCAATCTTCTCAATGCCAAAAGACGTTTGATTGTGGCCTGAAATATTGAAACGGCTTGAGGATTGCTCGGGTTATCTCGCTCAGCACCCGCAAAGTTGGAAACACCACTGGGCAAGATGAGATAAATAAAGGGCCCGTGTTTTCTTCCACTATTTAAAATGTAGCAACTGCTGGTTTTTCACTGTTCCCCAAAGGGTGTGCCAAATAATCGTTAATGAGTGCAGAAATACACAAACTCAAAGGCTAATATGCACCTGCAGCCCCTCCAAACCCATATGGAAATGTTCATATTTATCTGTGTCTCTTTCTCTCTCTCTCTCTCTCTCTCCCTCTCCCTCTGTTTCTAAAACCGGAATATCGGTGATGAGCAGTGCAGCTGCAGACAATAAACTGGTGGAAGAACCAATTACCAGCAGGTGACAAGCTGGTGGTTCGCGGCTTTCAACGTGTCATTATCTGCACGTCGACATTTCCAAGAGCCCTGACAGGCCATTTTCTGAGGCCGCCGCCAATGATAGAGAAAAGGGGAGGGGAAGAAAAGTGTAAAGCTCACTTTCACATCCACAGTCCCATGCAAGTGTCCACGCATGGACAAAACTAAAAAATATATATATCTTCTCCCTCTGACTCATTCTCCTACACACACACACACACACACACACACACACATATCGATATGCGTCTCTCTCTCTCGCTCTGCGTCCCTCTCTCCCTCCCCAGAGCTGCTTAAGGATGATTCCCTTTATATGTGGAATGGTAATTGTATTTCTCTAATCTAATCCCATTAGAACTCCGAACCTCCTCTGCAAACTGCCCAGAGAAAATTACACAAAATGTCAATGAATTAAGTAATAGCTTGGTGCCGGGCCAGGCTTGCTCACCGTTGATCACGTCTGTCAGCAGGAAAAAAAAAAAACACATCTGTCAACCGCAACGCGCACCTCCCGCATGGGAACACACACACACACATACACACACACACGGTTGTGTTGTTCTGCGAAGCATTCAACCTCTTTATACAACACACACTCGCACGTTTTTGGCACCCTGCAACCCATATAACTCCTGTCCAGGACACACACACACACACACACACACTAAAAGACTGCTCTCTGTGGTGGGAATGTGTCCCGGAGTCATACCGGCTTTGTCTGTGTTACAGATAAGACACCGACGGTGGCAAAATATTCACTGGACTTGTTTTGTGTGTGTGTGTGTGTGTTTTTGTTTTTTTCCAACAGGCTTGGAATACAAATGCAGGTAATCTGCTTAACCGCTGTAAATAATACGGGGTGACAGCTATTGAGGCTTCGTTGCACAGGTAGTGGCTCCGGTACACACTCGACTGGAGAGACCAGGCGCCGTGCAAACGATGAAAGCGAATGGAGGAGCACTGGACACAGTCCGATTGAGCGGTGAACTAGCGCTGTAGGTTGGATGGGGTGCGAAGTGAAGAAAAGAATTTGGGTATAAGTGTGTGTGTGTGTGTGTGTGAGAGTTAAATGCTCAGTTTCGGGGCACAAAAATGAAGAAATATGAACATACTTTTCACCACTCAGTGAATGCATGACTTGTGTTTCAACTATTGTTGAAATTGAGATGAAATGGCTGTGTCTGTCAGGCGTGCAGCATACAGAGCGCAGAAACTCTATTGTGTTGCATAATTCATACATTTTAGCCTTGCAGATACCGAATGATAGACAAGAGACTAAATGTTTCAGAACCACGGAGAGGCACAGAGCGAAAATGGCCCTACATTGTCCTCATAGGAAAAGTCTAGCATTGCTAGTCACACATTGTTGCTACTGTGCGACTTTACAGGATAGGAGTTCATGTCGTGCCTTGAAAAATCAGGGCTTGCTATGATTTTTGGAATATGGACGATTCCCATAATTCACACAGGCAATGTTTATGCATCTAAGAGTTTCTCCAAGGAAAAGAAAGAGGCAAGGAACTAGAAAAACTGACGTTTGTGGAGTTGTATCTACAACTTTAACCTAAAGCATTTGGAATAAAAGTGATCCGTGTCGCATTGTTGCTGGTAGCATGTTTGCTGAATAATAATTAATTATTAACAAGATATGATTCAATTATACCTTTAACCCCCACAGAATAATGAGATGTACAGACCTATTGTTTTATACATATATCAAATGATAAAGTCAAAATATACAGAGTGACAACAATACAATAAATAAACTTCAACTTGATGAAAGGGTTTCAGGTGACGAGGTGGAATCACAGCATCGATTCAACAGTCTTCAAAGACACCTTCAATTTGCCTGCAAATGTTTCTGCATTCAGAAGCTGAGCCCCCAGGGCAGATTGTGAGGCAACTTTCATGTTAGTCTTGATCGAAATGAAATTCAATACGTTACTTAACACATTTGTTTTGGCCAAGGAGCATGAACCCGGGAATGGTGGTGAGGGCACTGTCGTCGTCGTCTTCTTCGTCGAGTTGACATTCAGCTTTAACAGTTTTTGTCCTCGTCCTCATCCTGAAGAGACCCCCCCCCCCCCCTCCTCCTCCTTCTCCTCCCACACACACACACACACGCGCTCCTTCCGTAGCTCCAGGGAACATTGTGTCACCTTTAGCCACTCTTTGATCTCTGAGACTTTTCTTCCTGAGTCTCCTGCTCTCAGATGAAATGAACCAAACAAATACACAATGCAGGAGAACATGACACGGACAGATGTAGAAATACACAAACACACGCGTACCTAGTAATGGATGGACAACACATCAATGGATCAGTGGGGGGCAGGGGGGGTCCTGATTTGATGAGTTATGCAACCGACAGCCTGCTTACCGATGCCGGTTCCATCCGCGGATGCTGCTTTGAAAAAAGACATCTCGTCAAGATGAGTGACAGCTGTCTGAGCAGAACTTTGGCCAACTAGGGAAATTGAAGACGGGTATATGCCAAAACAGCTCTCGCCTCCAGGCAGGAAGGTGCCTCGCGTAGCCATGAATGTGTAATGTCATGCGGGATGAATCAGATCCCGGCCAGAGTAGCTTCGCAATACCTTTTTAATGTTTTTTTTCGTTTGTTTTTTTTAGTGGACAACAACAATGTCGTGGTGCATCACCAGTCACGGATCACCTCAGTTTGACACAGCTGCAGTAATATTTACGATATGTGGGTCAGGACAAACACTATCTCAACACACAACTCGACAACCCTACAGTTGTTATGTCAGGTGGTACGTTCTGCTTTTGTTGGGTTGGAAATGTATTTTCAAAAACACACCCGAACGTGACAAGCAGATTCAAAAATGGAGGCTAAAGGCATTTGAGTATCTATAGTTGGGCGGCAGAACCTAAATTTGCACACATAAGAGTATCTAATCTACCGTTCTGTCCCGGTTCTCTCCTTCCGTGGTCTCATTTTTAGGGGGCCTTTGGATCGGTAGAAGATCTTGCCTCCCACCTCTCGCTGTTCATCACGTCTATTAATGAGATCTGAGTAAACCATTTCCTGCCCAGTGGCACCATCTGGTTGCCGAGGATTCTCCTAATTCCCCCTCTCATCCTCCCTGCTTACCTCGTGCTCACTCCTCTCAGAGCCTCCTCCTCTTCCCTGGTCACGTGATTGGCTCCGTGAGACGTCCTCAGACAGCCCCTCGCCGTGCGGCTCTTTGTCCCTTTGCCCCCTGCTCTCCCTCCCACCCACTTTCTTCCCCGACACTTTTTTCGCTGCATGCCTTCTCCCTCGGTGTTCCTCTTACCTCCCTCGCTCCTCTCTTCTTCACCCCGTCTCTCTCTCTCTCTCTTCCCCCCCCCCTGCGTTGCTGACAGCTCCGCTCCTCGGGAGCACCGAGGGAAGCAGAGAAAACAAAGATTTGGTTCAGTGGCTCTGATCTTGATTTTCTGCAGATTGGATGGGAGATTAGGGGGGGCTTTTATATTCACACGCCACACGGTGACTTCCTCCCACTTGCAATCGCGGACCGTGACCGCAGACCACAGGGGTCGGGCGCTATCGACGCAGACGGGGCCGCCTGTGAACGTGGCGGCCCTTCTTCCTTAAACCACGGCTGGTCAGGGGAACACGATGTGACATGCAGAGTGGGGGAGGGGGGAGGGGGGGGGTGTGAAACAATGGCACGATACGAAGCATGTAAGCCTTTAGTACGCAATCACGACATCCAGAGTTCCTGGTGATTAACTCAAACGTCTCTGCTCGGTTTCAGTTCAGAGGCAATTCACAATGCTCAACGAATGCACCTAAAATTCGCGAGCAGTTATCAAAGGATCAAAATGCTGAATTCACCCCGAGACGCGTATTAAACCGCAGCCGCGGCCTTGAAAGGCAAAGAGATGATTCGGGGGATGTATGAGGCTCTGGTTCTCCTGCAGAGAGAGCTGCACACGGAGGAGATGAACTGGAGGAATGGAGGCGGCTCAGAGGGCACAGCAGTGATCCGGAGGCTTGAGGGGAGGGGTGGGGTGGGTGGGGGGGGGGGGGGCTTTGTCTCAACAACGAAAGTAGACGTTTCCGAAAACTTTTTTTTTCCCCACTTTGTGAAGGTTTCATTCAATTGAAGTGACTTTGCCCGATTGCTTATTTAGCCTAAAATACCAACCGGGCCCCGCCGCCTCAGATGGCGGGACAAGGCTGGAGGGGGCTCAAAACGTTCTTTTTTTCCCCCCCTCTCCGATGGGGCTCATTTCAATTAGGCGCTCGGCGACGGCTGCCATGTCACCAGTTATTGATCACATCTCCGCACGAGGCGCGCTCCACTCGTCGCATTGACTGGAGAGAGAGATGCAAGGGAAGTTTCACACATTGCACGCTGTCATATGGGTGGGGAGCGAATCGCATCGTGACAATGTCTCCCTTCTCTTGGAAATAAGCGAGAAAGTGAGAAGGGAGCCAGAGAAAAGGCGGCGAACCAGGCACACTCGACAGACAAGGCTCTCAGTCTCGACTCTTTCATCTCGCCGGTTTTATTTCTGCTTTGATTCGAGATCTTTGTAAACCCTTCTCCCATTCTCAGGAGCCACAGATTCTATAGCCTTGGTGGGCAAGATTACAGGAAAATAATCGTGTTTTGCGACAGCGGCACAGCAACTTCTGGAGTAAAACAGGAAGCAAAAAGTGTGGTGCGGTGTAAATTTATATTTAGCGTTTTTGATCTTATTGGCTGCCTTGATTTTTTTTCACGGCCAATCAGCAAACAGTCGTAGCGTTACAAAGAAATTTTGCACACCTGGAACACATTAAGACGCTTCTTGGCCCCCAAAAAATGACATGTCGCCGCAAGCGCTAATTCGCCGCTGTCTTTGTTTTGTCTACCTCAACCCAATGTGTGTGTGTGTGTGTGTGTGTGTGTGTGTGTGTGTGCAGCAATTTCTTGGAAAGCGTCTCCGCCTTTTCAACAGTTGCCTTCAACCGTCGCCGACCAGCCTGTTACGTCGGTGACGCGGCCAGCTTGGTTTTGGCGTACCTGATGAAGTAAATAAGTGACTGAATGCTCCAGCCTCGTCCGGCCGGCAGCCACCTGCTGTGTTTTTTCTTTTTTTTTTTTTTTTGGTGAGCTCCCAGCTTGGCACCCTCCCGGGCCAGAAGCCCAAATCTGTTTCCCTATTTTGACGTTGAGGCCCTCCGATTGTGAGGCGAGGAAACGCGCGGGGCGCTGATCTCACGGGGGGGGGGGGGGGCCTGCAGCGGAAGAAAAGGAACAGACGGATTCTGATCCAGACTGAAAAACCGCTGGAGGCTCTTTAGAGACGGGTGAGAAATGGATGGAACGGCGTCAAAGCGACAGCGCGGCGGAGGTGCGCCAACTTGGGTTCGGTCATTTGGCCCGTCATTGTTTACTCGTTTGCCTCGGCGCCGGTAATGGGCCTTCTCCCCCCCCCCCACCCCACCCCCGCTATACCCGGCTTCTGTCGTGTGTTTCTATTGTGATTTGATTTGCTGTGTTTAAGATATCTGAGCGGAGTAGTAACCTCAACGTTGCAACATGTTTGACTTTGAAAAAGTACATCTGCCTTTTACATAAATGCGCACCCGACCACGTGAGTGGTCGGCTTGATGGAGAAGGAATGGGTAGTTTACGTTCTCTGTATTGATTTCCTCCAACAACAAAAAAAAAAAAGGGACCTGGCAGCAATCCAACCTCTTAGTCCGTCGCCACTTACCGAGAAAAAGAAATCTGAAGGCAGTTTTTCATTATGAATTCAGCATTTTTATCCAATGGGGGTAAAAAAGACAGTTCAATAGTTCCTTCCCTTACTCCTTCTGGGAGTATTTATGAGGAGGACTAATAGGTGCCCAGAATTATCATGTTCATACACTATTAATGCGACATTTTTTGGAACACATAAGCTGAACAAAACATTCATTCTGGGATTGAAAGTCAGGCGGCAGGAGCCATGCCACATGAAACCAATAATAGTTTAGTATTAGCACACTAGTCCTTGAGTGTATTTGCACCTGTGATTTTGGAAGGTGACGTATGACCTCGTGTGTCGGCGCCGGGATGAGAACCCGCGTCTAATCGCACGGAGCCGCGCTCCTGCAGGATTTGGGCTCGCCGAGCCTACCCTTCTGACTCTTCTTCTGTGGCGCGACAGCTAAATGCCAACACATGCTGCCATCCATAGCGCTAAATGCCAATTACATGCTTCCACCCCCCGCCCCCACACACACACCAACACTTTCACTGGCAATTAATTGGAACAAAGCTGCACTGTTGCAACTTTATGGGACGTTTGCTCTGTCCTCGCGTTGCTTTTTCGGACTTTCTGGCAGTCAAGTGGAAGTCCAACACTCAGGGGCTGCACTTGACTTATTAGGGTGGGGGGGGCTCTTGACACTCCCCTTGACTTATTGAATGAAACTCTTGATAACAGTTTTTTTTTATCAATAAAAGCAATTTGCACTCACGTGATGAACCTACACGGGGATAATGGCCCGGATCCGCTGCTGCACTCCGCCGCTCGCAGCCTTATGGCAGCGAGTTTCAGCTTCACTGTTTCGTGAAATTGAGCGCTTTGGCACGCTCCCGCCGCGCTCGTAGCATCGCTGTTGGCTGAGGCTAAACGGAGGGACGAGCTGCTCTTAAAAGACGGTAGACTGAGACAATAAGCAATGAGCGGGTCAAAGTTAGCGGAGCGTTTAGCGGGCTCGAGAGACAGATATTTGCCCTTTAGGGACCAAACGTCACAGGTTGAAAAAACAGGACAACAACAAAAACCTTGTTTTAATGCAGGTTTAACTGTGGAAGATCATTATTCACATTTTCACAACAAAAAAATAAACTGGACTAATTGAATAAAATCTGTTCCTATGACAAAAAAAATAGCCTTAAATGCTCTGCCAATACTTTTTTCGACAGTCCCTAAATCTATTTGTATTGCAAAACATCATTTGAAAACCATTATTCACGTTTCCCATCCAAAATCAATTCAGGCGTCGCAATTATTTCCGAAGCGAAGGCCCTGTTGGTATTTAAATTAATTAATAATAGTAAAAAAAAATGCTGATAGCCAGTTCCTCTGCACCCAACAGAGGTAAAAATGGAACAAGATGCTTTTGTTTCACTCCGAAAACCAAGCAATCATTCAGAGATTGATCTAATGCCCGGATAACTGCTGGCTCTGCAACTGTACGACTGCCTATTCCGCACTTTTTATCACTCCGTGGCCGGTGAAGATCGTACCAGCAGCATCCCTCCTAAGACGTGACGGGGTGGGTAATTGGCTGATTGGTTGCCCCGATTCAATCCTGCCGCAGACGTTTTTCCGTGGGTTAGGATCGGACTAATGCGCGCATTAAGCGAGGAAGTGGAGGAGGGCTGACGAAGCAAGAGCAGCTAAACTGAATCCCGGACATTTGCAGAGCAGAGACTGCACCAGGTGCACCAGGTGTGTTTTACCTCTGCTTCGTCGTGATGAGGGTGTGAACACGGCTGCCTAGGCGGCGACCAGTTTGACCCGGAAATGTTGCCCAAGCACTGATGAACTCATTAGAAAAATATCCTTTTTAGCTGTGCAGTCTGGGAAGATAACCAAAGGCTTACAGGCATCGCTCAGTCAGAACTGGCTTGATCAGTGGTTCCCAATAAGGAACAGTAACACATGCTGGGAGGTCATTTCTTTTGGTTCTTTTTTCCGTCCGTTTTTGGGGGGGGCAGAGAACGTTGCATCCAACATCCTGCCGGAGTTTTATGACCATAACGTAACGTTGAGGATTTGTTGGCCTCTCTGTGCCGAAGGGGGGGGGGGGGGGGATTAAAGGTAGAGCAATCGTGTGAGAACACAAAGCACACCACGTTCCCAAATGTTTTTTTTTTCTAAATTAGCATGAACGTAACGTTGCGGCAGAGGTAACGGCCTCCGCCACGTTGGACCGTGTAGTTACGTGTAACTGGAAGTGACTTTTTCCTCCAGTTCTGACACCCCTGTTATTGTCAACAGCTGCAGAGCTCAGCATTCACAGAGAGCCCTGTACTTTTCCAACACAGTCTGAATGTGAATGTGTGCAACCGCTGCTCCATTATCATCACGCTAGTCCCCCCCACCCCCCCACCCCCCCCGAAAAAAAAAAAAACCCTCGGTGTCATCTGTCTTATTAGCACATGTGTGTGATGGGTCTGGATTCAGAGGAGAATCCACTCAGCAAGAAAAAAAAAAAAAACAATGGGGGGGACGCAGGCTGCACTCTCCTTAAAGTACTCGTTAAAACAAGAGGGAAAGTGCTGAGCGGGTAGAGTGTGTAAATCCTCCAGAGAGCCTGCCCCCCCCCCCCCCCCCCCCCCAAAAAAGTGAGACAAATCTGCATTCTATTACAGCATCCGACACCTGGAGTGGACCAGTCGAACAAGTACGAGTCGCCAGACGTGACTCGTGCTTGTTCTCGGGACAACGGTGACGGGAGCGGAACAAGATAAGGAGAGTGGAGTTAAAAGGCGAATCCGGATAGTGCTTTTCCACTTGGTGAGAGTAAATTATGGAAAATCAGCTTACAGTAATCCCGGCGCTCGTTGAAGGGGTTGAGGGGTGGGGGGGTGGGGGGGGGGGGGGATCATCTCGGGCGACTTGACACCATTGTGCACTTTTGAAAATGATGTGCTTGTTAGTGAGGAGACATGAAACACTCTCTGCAGCTTCTTAGCCATTAGTGGAGCCTCGTTGCTGCTCTTCCTGCATCACCTCGTGTCCCTCGTGAACCTTGCATTCTTTCATCGAATAAAAACCAAACAACTACTAAAAGGCAGGGATTGCTCTCGCAGCCCCCCCCCCCCCCCTCCCCCAAAGGCCTCTTCCAGATGTTGTCATTGGCCACCATATGTCTGCACGCATCGGTCCCGTTCTCACCAGGCATATTTACAGCAGTTTGTTCACAATATGCAACATTTACTGGAACAATTTCTGTCTTATTACGAAAGGGCAGAACAATCATCATCAAACTCAGATTTGCAGGAAAGAGCCCCGTGTATCGTGATTATTTCATTGTTATGGCTTTGGTGCGGTTTCAAAATGGACAAACTGGGAACGTCAATCCTCTCTTTAAATGAAAAGGTATATAACCCTTAAGAATGCAGTCCTTGTTGATTCAGAAGCACTTGTCATTTTTGGATGAAAAAAGATTCTGTATAAAAAACGTGTTTCTTTCTGTGTACAATAGAGCCAATTCGGAGATTATTTGTCTCTTTTTAAGAGATGAAACATATTTTCTGTTAAAAAAAAATAATCAAAAAAGCACCATCGCAGTTGGACTTAATTGGTGACAAACATGTTTCCAACGGCGAGGTAACCACTTTGCATCGGTAATTCGCCATGACGTGTCGTCAGTGAAGAGCAAACGGATGCGGCTGTCGCTGCAAAGCATTGCCTGTTTCCTGTGATTCTTAAATAAATGACAAAAAGTATATTGTATAAGTACGTGTGAGAAGGGAATGGCAGACTCCCACCGCTGGTTGTTACACACTGTATGAATGTAAACATTGGATTTCGGACGTATTGAAGAAAATAATGATATATATGATTCTATTCATTATATTTTAGTTCAGTGTACCTGCAGAAATTGTAGATGACAAAAGGCATTTCAAACCAGTCCATTTTTGTAGCAATTATCTTAAAAATACTTTTTCTGTCGTCAATTTGTGTGAAATGATATTCCACATCTGCTCTACACAGAATCTATTTTTTTTTTAATTGATCTATTGAACTATCTTCTTTTTTTTAAACTTTAAACTTCTGTTTGCAATTATCTCTTTCCTCCGTTCCCTTCCAATCAAGAAAATGTCTCCAAGTAAAAAAAGAAGAAAAAAAAAAAATAGAAATACAAGTTGACAGTTTGAGTGGGTTAAAAAGCCGCTCTGGTGAAAAGGGAAGTGTTGTCAGTCTAATAAGAAGAGAGGACGGGCTCAGTGAAAACCTCTCGACACATCCAAAACTAAGAGGAAAAAAAACACAGAAAAGCAGATCATCAGATCTTGCTTTTGTTTCCCGTCCATTTCACCGTCTACACTTTGCTAAAGTCTGATCTGCTAGCAACGGATTTGCCAAAAAATAGTAATGAAACCCAGTTATAAACAGGTAATTACACAATGCAAGACATGGCCTTTGCAGACCCTAAACAGTGTGATGGCGGTAGCGTCGTGAATCCGTCTGCACTGTCGCTATGAGGAGTGTGCAGATGCACTTATCCACTTAACCTCACTGGGGAACATCGCAAACGACAAAAAACGACAAATGATCAATTCGTCTGCTTGGCGCCGTGTTTTGGCACCTTCGCCCCCCTCCCCCCCCCGTGCTTCTGAAATGAAGCGGGCGTTTCTTACAGGCATTTGAGTTGCAAATGAGAGACGAGATTCCTTTTAATCCCCTTTACGTTTGCCACACTTAGAAGGATTCCTTTCTTTTTCTTTTAAGAACACGCCACTCAATTTGCTGCCTTCAAAAGCATTGATCTGTGTTCATTCCCACCCCCCCCCCCCCCCCCCGAAAGTCCCGTGAAAGGCAACCGATCCATAGGCTCCGCTTCCTCGGATGGGGGGCTCTTACGCCTCATGAATTGCTGATGCGTCGTCGGTCCGGCCCGTCGTGATGCCTTTCGAATGCCGACCCGGGGGGGGGCAGGGGAGGGTGGGGGGGGGGGGCCTTGCCACAACACAACCGCCAAAGCCCCCCCCCCCCCCCCCCCCCCGAAAGCCTAGGGACAGTCGGGCCGCGTGACACACTGACAGACAGCAGCGGACCAGAGCGGAGTGCTTATACCACCAGAACCTTGGTTCTTCACCCCTGGTTTTTTTTTTTTTGACTCGTTAACATCACTTTTACTATTCAAAAATGTCTTGTTGATGAATCAATACGGATCCACAAATTGTATCTACAGTGTCCTGAAAGTTAATGGTTAATTTAGTTCTGCTTCATAGATTATTATCTAATATTCAGCTCACTATTTTGGCCGAACCCGTGGAGTTTTTTTGTTTGTTTCATTCGAATCCAGTGTTCATCGATCAAATGTAAATGTTGACTTTTTCAATTGCAACCAATTTGTAGTCATCATATTGTCAATAACCAATTAAGCATTGCAGAAGGATTTATTAATTAAACCACCGTAGCCCAGCCTGCCTTTACCCCCCCAGGAAAACTTTATTATACGGCGTGTGCTGATTCACAAAGTTGTTATTCAAACGTACTCTAGGTGATTTATATGCACTGGTCGGAGCCCAGAGTTTTCCCCCCCCCGTTAGAGCCTTTGTAGCCTTTAAAAGGTCCCCCACCCAAACAGATTATCATCAATCCACAGCGGCAAAGGAATCTCTTCAAGACAGATCGCTCTGTTTAAGGTGCTTCATAATTTAATATCCTTCTTCACCTTCCCCTCTTCCCTCCCTCCCCCCACCAGGCCTCGCAAAAGTCCTGCTGAGTTCCTTTAAAATGTGTCCCCCCCCCCCCCCCACCGCCCACCCCCTCCACCCCGGCATGCGAATTACAGGGAAATAGATTAAAATAAGCCTCGAGTTCCTTCAATTGTTTTTTTTTCCCCCGATACGTCGGTCAAACTGTCCGTTACTCTTCGCTAAAGATGTGATTGGAGGAGCAGTAGGCGGGACTTAAGTTTTCGGCGCTATGCCACCGCCTCAATGAAGCGGCATGTTGGCGCACTCTTAATTATGTAACTTTCAAAAATTCATGGCCCGGGGTCGGAATGAATTCAATTTTTAATACCCGCCATTTATTATTAAGCCTTTTTTTTCAATTAATATTTCACTTTTCTAATCTAATTAGCGCCAAGGCGTCCGCAGCCACACACAACAGGTTCTCCGTACCTCGCGCTTTGCCCGCGATGAAGGGGCCTCCGATGAGACTCAGTTTGATGAAACGAACCGATCGGTATGTTGCTCATTTGCGTGCTTGATCAAATCTGCAAAAGTGCTTCAGTGAAACTTCCAGCCCAGAGTGCAATAGTAAGAAATCCCCCCCCCCCCCCCGCCCCCTCACCCTCTCACCCTCACCTTGACCTTCTACGTAGCCACACGTCCGTCTGCCAGAAATACGCCGCGCCTAAAAAGGACAAAGGGCTCAATGAAGTGGTAGAAAGCAATGGTGTATTTTTAGGTGTTTTCGTGCAGTTCATAGATAACAGGAATGACATCACTTCACCCAGACGAGGCGATTGGCCGGGCCTGCAGCGTCCCGTCCTCGAGGGCGTGGCGACGGACTTTTTGTCCTCTCGGGTGTGTAAAAAAAATTGCAATCTAGACGGGACGCGGGGGGAACGCGTCGCTCACTCATTCTTCATCAAAACGACCCCCTTTTGGGAGCCGACTCGGGGGGTGGGGGGGGGGGAATCCGGCGCAATAACACAGAAGACAGTCAACACCTCATACTGTCGCTGTCCTTTTTTTTTTGGTCGTTGTTTGTTTTTCATTTTTCTTCTTTAATGACGAAGACTCAAACCTCAGGTGTGCGGCACCTCGATCCGCGTGGCTTTGTTGTCTCGTCAGTGTCATGACTTTGAAGTCATATTTTTAGTCGCTCAATGCTCATTTCCTTTGTTTTTTTTTATTCACCCATGACAGTCCAATATCATATATTTATATATATATATATATATATATATATTTCTGTCCTTGAATGAAAAAGAATAAAATGCTGGTTACAAAAGAAGAGAACGAGAAAAAAGAAATCCTGCCTGCGCCAACTTTAACGCCATTACTTGAACTGTCTGAAAACTCGGCTCCTCTTTCAATTATTGCGAACTAGAAAGATCTCTCCCAAAGAGGTGACAACGCGTAGCATCTTTCAACTCGGAAATAATTTGATGTCACTCTTTATTTGTTGCGTCTCCCCCGCCATGCGACACGGAGGAGGGAGAGAGGACGTCTGCGATCCACCACTCTGTCCCTCAACGTAAGCTCTTACGCCTCGTGGCGACCATCGCCGCCGACAACGACAGTGGCAGCCGGTTGGGGCCTCGTTATGGGTCCGAAATCCTCCCACCCCCCCCCCCCCCCCCCCCCCTCGCTGAGTTCACTCGATGTAGAGAGAGGAGACACAGAGCTTATCTTTCGCTCCCGCCGTTTTGGGTTGTTTTTTTTAAACACAATCTGCGGCGCCGCTGCCGGGCCTGGTCCCACGTGGGGAGTCGCCTGAGCACTCGGGTTCTCCCCCTGGTCGCAAAGTCAACGTCGGGTGTGTAGATCCCTCGATGGAATGACGTTCACTCTCCATCCGCAACTGCCGCTGATGCCGCTAATGCCGCCGCATCGGTGTTCGCCGCAGATAAAATGGAGCTGCTCATTACATCAGATCTCCAATCAAGGGGTAATGGGTGTTGTCATGGCAAGCGGGCAGGGGAGGACGGGGGCGGGGGGGGGGGAGGGGTCGAGCAAGGTTGAAGACTTCGAAATACACTTAGCACATGTTAGGCGTCGATGAATCCGGCTTTCCAATGAATTTGTGCTCCTTTGTGAGGCAGGAGAAGAATTTTTACTTCAAGTTTAGCCTCAATTAGCTTTTCCCAGAACCCCGTTCAAATGTAAAGGCTCGTTCTTATTGGCTTATGGTTAAAATGACAGAAACGAGAGCAATAGTGAAAACTACCCCGGGGGAATCCAGACCTCTGCAAGGTCCGATAGATCAGAGTTGCTCTTTCACCTCTTCAGGCTTCTCAACCACATGATTCTTTTGCCCCGGAAGACGCCGATACATTTTATCGTATCGCTCCGCGTCACATGACCTCGGGTAACGTGACAGGAGAGAGAGCGCGGCGCATTAGGCAAGAAATGCTTTTAACAGAAATGAGATAGGATTCCCTTCGGTCTCTTTTTGGGAGGTCCGGTGGGATTCGAGAAAGATGAGGAAGAGAAGACTTGCAACCTTCAACCGGACGTTGTATCTAACGCGTGTCCTCCGACTGGGGCCAACAACGGCTAAAAGCGTTCAGGGTGGAGGATCTTATCAGGATAGAAGCAGTTGCGACACTGTGAAACGTCACATTTTCGAAAAAAAAGCAACTGTTTCTGTTACAAATGAAGTTTCATGCAAGTTCCTGCCACACGGGGCAATAGTCTCTAGTGTTTGAAATAAAGAAAAATTAAACCTCTTTCAACCCTGTTCCTGTTGCTTATTATTCTGGGTTTTTTTTTTTTGCCTCTTCAGAAATCACTTGGATGCCTTGATATGGTACAAATAGCAAATACAAAACTTTATTAAAATATGTCCTACTGAAGAAATGTGGAGAAACAAAGGTCGATAAACACTCCTTCAAGACCTTTAGAAATCGTGACATTGACACTCAAACTTTTTTCTGAAAAAAACGGGAGCAGCTGTGCACGTCTTTGTCGAACACAGGGCCAGAGACGCCAAGCGCCGACGTGTCGAACTGAACTCTACTACAGCTGTGAATTCCAGTTTTTCATTTTTTTTTTTGAGCTTTCAGCGAGAAGCAACAACAATCCACTTTTCTTCTCCACCCCTCCCACACAGTTCTCTTGTTGTCTTCTTCTATCCACGTTGTGAGGAGAAATATCACCTCGGGTCTACATTTCAAATGTTGAGAGACTCTTTACAACCTTGACAGAAGCTCTAAACATCCCCCCCCCCCCCCTCCACTCCCCCCCTCCCTGTAAATATTAGGCTTTGTGCGAGCGTAGAAATCTTGGCGGCAGCCATCTCAGAGCCGGAGGCTAAACATGTGAACCTTGATTAACTTGTGTAGTTTCCTGGGCCTTTCCACCCCCCCCCCCCCCTCTCCATTCAATCTGCCCGCTTATACTGTTGGTTTCTATACATAGCATCCCATAGTCTGGTTTTTTTTTGCTATTTTTCTAGAATAGCTGTTGTACACGACTGTTACACAAGTGAATGTGATACAATTGTACACAATCATGTATATAAACAAGGATTATTTCTCACACGCTGTCCAGTGGACCACAAGCATTCACATGCATTATGAATCCATGCCATTTGTGAGCAACATCTTTACTCTGGGACCAGAGAGCAGTTGCTATGAATGAACACAATGTCCTCAGATAAGCTGCGGAGGTTGCATTGTATACTGTAAAGTGTCGGGCCAATCAGAACGAATGGACCGTTTCCGTCCATTGGGTTTCATCATAAGCCTACCTCACAGGTGCACACTCGCACCTGTATGCAAAACACACACCAGTGTGACAGATTGCTGACGGCTGTGCCCAGTTTACCCCCCCCCGTGTACTCTGCGCTCCAGCTGGGCGCTTGTGGTGGCGTTCCACTTCCCACCGGTGTCCCTCCGTCCCGTCGATTAACCCTCACAGCATCCCTTGCATTTTTTTTTTGTTGTTAAAAAACAAAAGGGCACAAACAAATTGCAGGTCGAATGAATTGCAGGTTGTGCAGGTTGCAGCGACTGTGAGCCAAGTGGGTGTTTTTTCGGGATAACCATCGCTAATAGGCGCTGGCCCTTTCCCCCCCCCACCCCACATGTTTGCGTGCCACCCGGCTCGTCCAAAGTACCATGAGTACAATAACCGTCTGCGTTACAGTACCTGCCCACCTGTTCCATCGGAGAATGTGGTTTCAGCCCGTTCTTCCTGTAATAATTCGTAATTGCTACAAAACAGCCACCTCCCCCCCCCGTTAATTATCCCGTAATGACGTCCAAAATCGCCCCCAGGTGCAGTTTGACTGACGGGCGGTCTTACAACATAGAAAAGCCTTCGTTAGAGTAAACATATATAGATATATATATATAAGCCTCACAGTACAATGTTAACAGCTAATTGGCAATATAACACCCGCTCAATAGACAGCATCGCTTTCTCAGGGCTAGAAATAGGGGGGGGGGGGTTCAACATCCAGATTAAGTTCTTAAGAGCCTGCCTTTAAAAAAGCGTCTGGCTTGCAAATAGAGGGATGTGATTTAAAGGGGGGGTGAGGGGGTGTGCTTGTCTTGACTATTGTGAAAGGGCCCGGAGGAAGAGGGGGGGGGGGGTGGGTTTGACAGAGAGAGAAGGAGGGAGAGAGAGAGATAAGCAAACAGGGAGAGGCCGGGGGGGCATTAAACTTGAGTGAAATGAATTTGCTTAGCAGGTGGTTCTGTTGGAGATCAGTCCGCCATTTCATCTAAATCCCTCTCTCCATTTGTCCCCCCCCCCCACTCACCCCCCGAGCTTGGAAATCTGTCTTTAACAGACCAATCATTTTTTAACGCACTCGCCATTAACACGTACTATAAATACTCCGACACGTGAGGTTTGGGCAACGAGATCATTCGGACTTCAACGAAGTTCTGTGGGGAATTTAGATGAGATTATTATTTGATTCATTTATTAGATCATCAAAGAAAATGTTTTACCGACTATTTTGCAAAAAAAAAAAAAAAATCCATCATCTTCAAATTTGAAGTGATATTTCAAAAGAAGAAGAAGAACGTTACCATTTCTAACTGTGTGTCGTAAGTACGTGTCACAGTTTAAAGACCAATCGCACCACCTGGGCTCCAGATAGTGCTGTAGCTGGGTCTGCTTTTTACATGTAGGCGCCACAGTCCAATGATACAGTCAATGAATAATTCTGTCCCTCATCTTTGAAGGTTTTTTCATTTATTGTGAAAGTGTGTATCATATTTGTCAGAAACGATGCACTACAGAAACCATAATGTCCTTCAAAGGGTTGGTAGGAATGCTTTTAGGTATCGATTGGACCGCTTTCACCAAAACCCATTAACCCCTTTAATATTATTGAAGAATGACTACAAATGAACGGTATCTCACTAAGAGTTGCACAGCTGCTGAAGAAAAAACCCTCCTCACTCCACGAAAGCTTAAAAAAAAAAAAAAAAATCTCAAAATCCTGGTGTGAAAATCCGCCCTGTCAGCCGCGTCTTATCACTCGCTGGTTGTTTGTTGGAAGGGGAAAACGGCGAAAAAGCATTGGGTAATTAAAAGGAGGGGGGGTGGGGTGGGGGCAGGGGGGGTGTGTGTGAAGCACGCTGCAATAAGCCCCACTACATTCCCAGTGAGGGTGTGAGGTGAGCCGGTGGCCTTAATTACTTCGGGCTTTTCTCCTGCCTTTCACTCGTGGAGTCATTAATGTCGACAAGAACATTTTTCTCTCATTTGAATGGGTAAATAATGAAAGTGGAGTGACATCGGGGAGGGGGGGCTAGTCGCAACTTTTTAAAGCAGCGGGATTGCCGCAATTAACGGGTTCTGACAACCGAGAGAGGGGCACACACACACACACACACAAACACACACTCAATTAGCAGTGTATCTCTTTCTGCCGTCTTGTATTCATTCAAATACTAGTTACAAAGTGTCCTCGTACTCTGCTCAACCATGTGAAGTTCGGCCCGGAAGTCCCATCTAATAACCACGCTATCATTTCACTGGAGAGAGAGAGAGGGAGGACAAACGGGGGGGGGAGGGGGAGGGAGGGAGTAGACGAGGGAGACCGCCTGATTGGGGGAAAAAAAAAACGGATCGGTGACAACGCGTCACAGCTCGGAGCTAAGATTAGGATTCCATCTGTCTCCAATGAAATATTCAAACAGACGCTGGCAGGAGGAGGCGTATTACAGGGGGGGGGGGGGGGGGGGGGGGTGGGAACAATTACTCTTTACGTCCAATGAAGGGTCGTGGCCCAGGCTGTTATTTGCTCGCACTCTTACAAGCTCACTGCAAAGTACCGGCTCCTCTCTGGGATATTTATATATATATATAATTTTATTTTAACATTATTAAGTCAGTTTTCTCCTTCAATTGCTTCATGAACCCGAAACATCAGCGTCTCCTTCTTCCGCCGATTCCTCCAAACGCCGAGTAGAGCCAGAGGAGCGCCTCTGAAATGTAATAAAGCTCTCATTAATAAGTGCCACCGCAGACCCCGTGATTCCTCGACATGGAGGAGAAAGGGGGGGGGGTGGGGGGGGGGGAGAAACACGCCCCTGAAAATAACCGAAGAGTGCGGATTCCCATTTTTGACAGAGGGATGGAGAACCTCTGCAGTTATCAGGGACCCCCACACCCCCCCACCCGCGTGAACAGGCGCTCTTGACTCACACAAATTGAAGGGCACACCCCCCCCCCCCCCACCCCCCCCCCTTACAAGAGATTTTCCTCAGTCTCTCGGCATCGCGTGTAACATCACCACCTGGCGCCAGGAGGAAACTGTTTGGTCGGTGACCTCTGACCTCTGTGTGGATTATGAAAATGTCATGTGTCCATTTTTTTTTTTTTCCATCGTGAGGAGGAGGAGGAGGAGGAGGAGGGGGAGGGGGGAAATGGGGGGGGGCGGGGCGGGGGGTTAG